>NW_028230790.1:0-32168 GCF_043228905.1 Azolla caroliniana
ACAAGTGTACATGAATGTGATAGAAGAACTGTGTGCCACTAACGATGATTGTTAAAAGTGGCAAGTCCATAGTGGGCAACAAAGTCATTAGTGTGACAAGGAAATTTGTTTATAAATTGGAGGAATATATGCACGAGGAAAACTAAAGGTATACACACGAAGATTAAAAGATTATGTGTTCAAACCCTATTTTGTCAAAGTCACAATTTGGCGAGTTTTTAATTCATGTGTACGAGTTTATTTAAAGTATGGCTTGCGCCTTAGGTATAACCCCGATACACAAATGAAAAAAGAGAGTAAAAATGATTGTAATAATGGGGAGAAGGTAAAAAACGAAGTGCTACATTGTACAATGTGATGAAGAATATGGTCTGGCTTAAGAAACAATAGTGATCAATCAATGTGTGTGTGTGTGCGCGCGCGTAAACATTATTATTATTTGAATTCAAGTAGACTTGTTGTGATTGATCGCAAAATCAAGTAGCAACAACACCATAATGTTGTGAAACTACAGAATAGATGGAAGTGAGCAAAATGTTATGATATGAAATGGAGCACTCAATAATTTTGAGAGAGAAACCAATATTTATCTATTCATTCTTAACACTACACATGTGTAAGTGTTGGTATCAATAATATCTTCCATATGTAATATTGCTAATTGTGTATATTACAAAACCCCACTATCTTGCTTGATTTATCTCCAAACTCTCGTCTAACATATAATTTATGTTTAAGGTTGCGTTGGTTATATGAACCTTTAATTTGTTGTAAATCTTGACCCACTTATCTAGATTTTGCTAATCTAGTGATTCCATTACCTACGCAACCCTAGGCATATCTTAAAGGTTTACACCCTACTTTGGATAGTTCTCTAATCATTAATATTGTGGAGCTATATTTGTGTTTTAATGTTTGATTTCCAATGTGTTGCAATAAATATATTTTTGTAATTTTGACAATGAAATCAATGAATATCACGTGACTCGAGTTGGCCTACCAATATCGATTGGAGATTTGGCCAACCAATAAAGAGGTCAATGACATATACAATAATTTTGAGGGTTGTGGCTAGTAGGCTAAAATAAATACATATGGCTAAGAGCTATATAGTGCATGGTTATTGGGCATGACACTCCCTCTCCCTATAAGGGGAATCATATTCCTAATGAAACCCATGCTAGCTTCCTTTTCAATGCCTTCATTACATTAGGTGTCAATTGTAGCCATTATTTTGTCTGATCAAGATTTCAACTAGCAAAGCATCATTGTTCGACAAGACAAGGGTAACACCATTTTCTTTTGGTATTCTCTAGTGCATGGTTGAAGATCAACAAATCTCATTGAACTATTTAACTAAATAGGGACGTGAATGGGTCATTTAAGTAATGCACAATTTGAACGGGCATACCCTCCTTTTGCGTAAAGAAATTGTAGCTTAATATATATAGCGTAGATATGTTGTAGCAAAAAGAGTTGGGAATTATAAGAAATTGTGGAAGCAAGTAGATAGTATGAAATAACATCTTTACAAGCAACACGTCTTTTCGTTTCCTTTTGTCTTTGCTTTTCTATCATGTGATTTTCATTTGTGTTTTTACTCAATTCCTATCCTAAATTGACAACCTTAGCCACTAGTGGGTATTTTGAGATTATGTAGAATTGAGTTATCAAAATTCGATCAAATCTTTTGGATTCTATGGAAACAACGATGTAGACATGTCTTTTCCAACCAAACCGTGCATCCAACAATGTTAATGCAAGAGACATGGAGTGAGGTTATAGCTACTCTAAAGAGCCAATACGATGGCCTCACGGGCGGATCTGATGGAGTTGAAAGACTGTTCTAACCTTCATCCAACAATGGCCGTCGTCCTCTCCCTTTCTTGAGTCAGTGGGCATCCACATAAGATAGAACTATCGCATCCCTATAGGGATTAGTATATAACAATCTCATATGTAAAATTTTATAACTAATGGAAGGAGTTTTTTTGGGGGAAAAAAAAAATCAAATCTAACCCAACTTAGCCTTGTGGGTTTCTTTATTTCCCCAATTACCCTTGCTAAAACTCTTTATTTCTTGAAATGCCCAACCCCAATAAGTGCATAATTGATCAAAATTGACCCAATTCAATCTGTAAATAATAATATTCCTGAAGGTTATTATTAATTCCCCAAAGCCCTAGCCAAAACTTCGTATTTTGGAAATGCCTTCCCTAATCCTGATAAGTACGCAATTTATGTGTATTAATTGAGTCATTCCATGGTAAAATATCAATTATATGTGCTCTTTGGAGAAGGAGAACCGGGAAAATAATCAAAAGCTTGACCAAAATCATTCAGGATGTAATCAAAGATGCATGATAACCAAAACTTTAAGTGACCATTTCGGGAAATTAAAAAAGAAGTTAGGGGTAGTTTTGGAGGGTTTTTAATTTTTGCTCTGAAAACTATTGTATGGGTACCCATAGTTTATCATAATTAATTACGTTAATGGCCTCATGGGGAAGTATGGCCAAGTATGATATAATATATGAGGGCATATGTGGCAAAAACCCTGGCTTCTCATCACTTTCAATGAAAAATATCAAATCAATATGATTGCAACCAGCCTCGTGAAATATTTTTTCCTACTTTCCCCCGTTGTTGACTTTGCAATTTGAAAGTTATTTATTCTCTTTGGGAGACTTAGGAAATCCAAGAATATATTCAATTACAAGAGAAGGACTACAGCAAGAATCAATGTCCACTACTCTAGGATTCAAAGTTCCAAGAACAACTAGTCGTTTGGACAAAGATAGTCTATCACTGACCAGATTCTGCTGATGAGATATCACGATGAAAGATTGGATTAAATGTCATGAAAGTACAATTGAGGGCCACAAGGCATAAGTGTATGAAAATGGCTCATTAATTTGTAAGGTCACCTTCAAGGGGGTGTACTTGATTTCAATGAGAAAGAGACCCAAAAGATATCATGAAAGAAAACCACAAGGCTGACAGTACAATCAATGATTAAGTGAGATCAGATTGTGAAAAGGCTTAGATTAATGGGTTCACCGTTTCCATTCAATCTATAAAGACACCTTCAAGAGAGTGTACTCAGCCCTGATGATTGACAAGTAGTGAGCTTTTCTTGTCTCTTTTTTCTTCCTAAATTAACGAGCATGCACTGCACTTTAATGAAATCATAAGGGCATATATAACTTGTAGAAACCCATGAGTACATTATGCTTTCAATCATCTCAAACCCATGTGTACATTATGTGTTTTAAATTGGACAAAGATAAAATCATTACATAGACAGTTTATTACAGAATGATAGCGCTAGCCAACCTACAGATGACCTACATGTGTATAATGTGTAGTTCATATCACATTTTGAACTATACTGCAATATTCCAAAAGATACCCCAAAATGGTACAGCAGTGCTGCATTGACAGACATCCAATCGTAAAATTACTCGATGATGAGTTTATTCTTTTGAGTTAAAAAAATATGCATTTGATATGTTGTGGAAGTGTCTTTTTTTAGCTTCAATTCATCTAGTGCAACAAAGACAAATATAATGGAAATAAAACATTAGCTCAATCTTCACCATCGGAAACTACCCAGTGTCAGCACCAAAGATGGAGCAATTGTACAAAAATGAGGCAACATTAATTGGCTCTGTCATCATGAACACATTTCATCTCTCAACACCAATCAATGAAGAATTTAACTCTGTTAAAATAAAACCAACAGTGAGTTTGAAGAGATGCTCACAACATAGCTCACGTCCAAATGTAAAAATATATTAGTAGGCAATCCTCAGGTGATTGTATGCAACAAACTTCGTCGGCCCCCGACTGTAAGTCATTCATTAGTTCATATCTATCCTATACTTGGAAACAGTTCAATTGCTTTTAAACCCTAAACCATCATGAACCTTCCAAATCTTTGGTAATAGTTTTCAAATGCGCCAGTTATGGCATAATCAAATCTGGCATAGGAACATTCAACATCCAGATGTAGTCATCCCTTTTATTCCCAACATCGAGAAAGAGATAAATTAGTTTGTTTTAGAACATCAACAAAAAACAACAATAAAATTACTTCAGAACACCATACCTCTTTATGAATTCGCTGAGCAAATGTTTGAGCTACTAGCAATGGAAATGCAATAGTTGCATCACAATGAACCTAAAATCATGATAGGGGCAGTCAGCAATGAATCATGTTGCATACTTTAGGTAAATAATTATAAAGGCAAAATACATCAAATGTTTTTTGGGGATACTTAAATTACACGTAAATTTTCAAAATTTTGCCATCTGCAGCAGTCATGGTTGTGTAATAAATAGGAGTATCCTGATAGCTTACAATAATTAATTTCTGAGCCTTTACCAGAAGACAAACTCAAAATTAGCCCACATAAAACCCCATAGAGCAGTAAACTTTGCATTACATTGAGAGAAATCTTGTACTCTGTTAAATGTCAAAAATATTTTAATGGAATTTTTTATATCCCTCCCTCCCCAAAATAATAAACCAAACACATACCTTCACAGGACTTGCACTACCATGGATTTTGCCCCATGAAATAGCTTCATCTGGCTGAGCTCCTGAATCACTACCGTCAAACTCTTGACCAGTATTGATGAACACAGCATAATCGGCACCATTTCTCATCATATTAGCATTACAAATATGGTGCTTTGGAAGACCCCCTCCTAAAACAATCATACCAGTTTTCCGAGGAGCTGCATGAACAGCCTCTCCATTTATGGCTCTTATATCTTGGAATGCACAAAACAAAATGAAGAAAATAAGCAAGCATTTTGGTGTTTTAACAGTAAACATTTTTATAAGTTGATGACCAAGCATTATAATAGTATGATGAGGAAGCATTTTGATAAGTTGATAGCACAACAGTTTTATGCTCTGAGTAAACATTTTGATTATTTGATCAGTAACGTTTAGATGATTTCATTAGTAGCAAAGCAATATTTATTATCAATCAAACACACCTTGAATGATGTCGAGTACAAGTCCTGGATTCTTGAAAGAGTGGAAATAAAGCATGTCTCCAAGGGAACCATCTGTCAAAGCAGGGCAAAATACAGGTATGCCATGCTGTAAAAAAGGACAAATTATTGGTATTATTACCTTCTAGATCTACCTCTATCATCTTTTCATGAAAATGAGAATATGACTATTTATGTCGACACAATTCTAATGAGAAGATGACCATTCAGAATTATGTCGAACAAAAAGAATCAAAGAAATAGTAACTAGCATTGATCACAGATTCACATAAAATATCCTTTAGCGTCTATGTAAAACCACCATTGCTCGTGGTACACTTTATATTGAATTTTGAAAGTCAAATATCTTATATCAGAGAATAATCCAACCTTTTGAGCCCAAAAAATATATGAGCTTGGATTATTTATTTCTTTCCCCAACCTTGCAATCAGTTTGGAAGGTGTCCACAAAATTTCCTAAAAACATAAAAACAAAAGCAAATACTTAAAGAATTATCACAAGAAAACTCCAGTGGGTTGCTGAATGCATTCACAGTTCACATGATTTTAAGCAGTTTAAAACTCCTATTTCCATTACAACCGATAATTCATACTTTTACGCTAGTGCAGTGCCACGGAACATTCAACACCTTCCAAAACTATAGTTTTTTGAGTCTCTTATGTGAAATAATACAAAACCAAAGAATGCAATGCAAATAAGACCCATATCCAAGAAGACATAATAAAGACCTGCTGCTTTTGTTCAAGTAGGATTTGATCGAGGATGGGCAAGATCCACTCTTCGAATTTGCAATAATTCTCATTTGGAACCAATAGATTTCCTATGCGATTCAAGCCCTTTGATCGTAATTGGGACCCTGGCAAGTTAAATTTCCCAATGTATGAAGGAGCCAAGCACTTGATTAGGTCTTCCTCGATACCTCCGGCTGTGGTAACGATTACATCGACCTAAAAACTTCAAAAAATGCCACCATATGTCACTAGATAATGAGGTAAAACCCGAAGATAGACAATCAATATATATTGTTAAGTTGAGAAACTAGTGCCTTACCATCTTATGCTCGGCAAGAAACCGAATGGTTTCACGAACTCCTGATGAGATAATGTTTGATGTGAAACCTAGGAATACCTTGCATTTGACATTCTCTCTAAATGCAGGATCCTTCTGTTCTTCAGAGCAATCATCTTCCAGTGGTTCATGAGCTAGTCTCCAATCAAGCTGAATATGCATGCAAAGACTCAAAACAAGTTCAGATCAGAACTGAAGAATCTGTAAAATGCCAAAAATTAATTAATATGCTCTAACTATTTTATAGGTGTAAGCTACAATAATGACAGCAAAGAATATAGAAGGATGTTCTGACCGTTATATTACCAAACACTAGACCACTTGCTTATCAAAGACCAACTATATTCTTATCAAATACCAATTAGTTGATCATGAAAAACCAATCATTTGCTATTAAATACCCAGCCACTAGATAAATATTATCAGATACCAGCCAATTGATTAAGAATAAGCACAATGTCATTATAAAATACCAACCATTTCATTACCAGATATCAATCTTTACAAGACCAGTACCAACATTTTACTATGAAAAGAAATCTCATTAACAAACTAAAGATTTTCTTCATAAGGAACCTCTAACCATTTAACTATCAGAATACTCGACAATTTCATCATAAAGACCTTAACCATTTCACTGCTAAAAGGTCAACAATTTTCCTGACCAGAAATAAAACCACTTTATTTTCAAAGCTCAACAATTTACCTACGGAAAACTACTGCTTCAATATAAAAATTTCAACCCCTCCATCATAAAAAAACTCAACCATTCCGCTATCAAAAAGCATCAGCCATTTCAGTATAAATAAACTAACCATTTGATTGACGTGAGAAATGGCCTGACCAAGGTGAGAGGCTTGAAATCCAGTATGTATCATGGATTCAAGAAGACGTCCATAGTTTACTCCTTGGTCGAAATCATAGCCGCAGACAGGGTCGGCATGATGACTAAGATCTTCAGAGGCACGCATAACAGAGCCATGAATGCGATCTAATAAGTTCTCGCTGCCGTCTTTCTCCATCTCTATTTTCACAGAATCGTTATTTTGGCTGTGTACCTGCATCGCCATGTTTCCATCGTTAGCAGGTGCACAGAAGCCCTAATAATTGGAAGTGGCAAACTAACCATCAAAGTTTGCATAATTGCAAGCATACCCCTACCCTAATCTCCAAGAAGCAAACTGAAGGCAATTCATGAAAGCCTTTTATCTCTTAAGATATTTTCATAAAGCTATCGATTTTAGAGCATAGTTCTAGCCATACGTCCCATTCGTGTCATACTCAAACGCCAATATTCGTATCATACTCATACGTGAAAAGGCTCCAAGTATGATTGAAATCCATACGCGGTACATAGATATATTATATATAGATATGGTGTATATGGTGTACATAGTGTGTGTGTGTGTGTGAGAGGGAGAGAGAGAGAGAGAGAGAGAGAGCGTGTGTGATCTAGAGAGAGAAGCCCTGTTTTGCATGTGTGAGGAGACAGTGATTGAGTGTATATCTAGACTCTAGAGAGAGAGAGAGAGAGAGGAGCTATGGGTTTTGTCTGTGTGAGGGAGTATGTAATATGTATATTAGATATCTAGATTTTGTAGAGAGAGAAAATATGTCAGTTCTCGTGTGAGAGAGAGAGAGAGAGTGTGTATGTGTGTCAGATGTCACTTCTATTCACAAAATATTATGAATATCAAAAATTAAAAAAACCAAAAAAAAGTCAAAAAAAAAGAAAGAAGCCAAACGAATATCGCGTATCATACGCGTACGTTTGCAAACGTTCGCGTACGTCCAGTAAATTGGACGTACGCGAATATTAGGAACTATGTTTTAGAGTAAACAATTGTCTTACTATCAATTTTAGAGTAAACAATTCATAATATCCAATTTTTAACACTGCCCTCGTGTGGCTTGACGTCTCCATTCTCATCATTAAAATCCAATGATGTTTATGCTAAAACATAAGTGTCAAGTGATTCTATTTTTCATTAAGTGAAATGGGTCAAAGTGATAATGAAAGTATACTTGATAATGTGGGTGTTCACATATGAACGATAACTTGGGGATCCAACTTGATAAACCGCACAATACACAACCCCTTTCATGACTTATAATATGCTGCTTCTTGTGAACCCAAACAGAGATGATGTCATTGACGCCTGTTGCAATTGGTACTTCTTACATGGGCCAAAAAGATCATGCAATGTACAAAGCTTACCCTTGATCTAGGCAAACCGATCATGTTGTGGACTATGCTTGCTTGTTTGCCTCTACATGCTAGACAAAGGGTAGGACAATATAGTTGCCTTGGAAAGTTTCTATTAACATCCAATAAAGAAAATATATTTGAATCGCATCATTGCATTGGGTATTAGATCTCGCTTTGGCAACACGAATTGTTGTTCCCTCTCTCTACTTTCCCAACCTTGTTCTTCTCATTTTGATTAGTTCTCTGAAATTTGATTTATAGATAATATGGAACATGATCTCTTATACCCAAATGGTCTGAAGCATTTCAATCATTTTGGGTAGTTGTTTCGCTAGCTCAAAAGATAATCAAAAGCATAAAGCTATTCATAGTTGGTTATAACGAAGCACAATGCAATTTCAAGGCTACATCTCCATTTCTTTCCACTTTGGATTCTTGAACTGAAAATTGTTCTAAAACATAGGATTGTGTTCTGAATATTTGCTCACAAGAAACTCTAAACACAACCGTGAATGCAAAAACAAAGGTCACGATTGTACAATGTGATATTAACTTCATTCTACATTGCCCAAAGAAATAACTCAATAGATTCTTATTCATTGCATACATGTTCACGAAACAATGACAAAAAAGTAGACGCGGGAGAAATGGTAGATAGTAAATTGCAAAGCTAGTTTGAATTTACATCATATGCAACATTGATCACATCATACGTTTATAAAACTTCTCCCACATTGTGCATTCTTTGAATATCAACAAATAACGAACGCAAAATAAACGTAACCCTGATACGACGTGCCCTTAAAAACATAACATATAGATAAATAAATAAATAGCACCTTTACAAGCACATGCAAGAGATGGCGTATACCACTGCCATAAAAACCCCTTAAAAGGCTCAGGATTTAAGCATAAAAGAATTTTATATGATCCTTAGCCACATTTATGAACATCTTTTTCCTTTGACCATACATGATCCCATGCATCACTTCCAATTTCTTTGGTTTCTGAAGTAAATGGCTCAGATTTCTCATTACTTGGCAATAGCAATCCTTGCACCTTAGGTTGAAGCTTTGGCTTGGACCATATTCCTAGCAATCTCAGAACAAACCTTGCAAGCTCGCCATAGAGTAATCCAGCTCTATCAAAAAGCTGTAATATAGATAGACATGAATATTAAAACTCGTGCAAGAAGTGTATATATATATATATATATATATATATATATACACACACACACACACATATGTGTCTGCTAATCTAATGATGTATAACTTTATCAAAAAAGAATCATGCACCTGAAGCAACGCCGTTATGAGGAACTGGAATGCTTGAGTGTTTTGATCAACAAGAACAGAAATGCGACCAAAGAAAGTGACAACTCCATATATCTGCATGAAGCAATCATCTACATTAGGGGCTTGAAGTATCATCAACCATATAATAAAACAACTCTATACATCTATAGAAGGAGAGAGAGGTATTTATGTGAAGGACCAATAACACCTTACCACTTTTAGCATAGATTGCCATAATGAGGGAGGACCTGATGGAGGAACACCTCCTCCGAGATTGTTTAGATCACTGCCAAACATGGGAGGAGCACCCATGCCCATACTATACCCAGCTCCATACATACCTCCACCATATCCACTTCCATGTAAACCACCACATCCGTATGAGTTGCCAAGTCTTTGGCCCCCATATATACCACCGCCACCATATGCGCCTACAGTTCCATATCCTCCTCCATTATATTGGTTACCCATTCTTCCACCATAATATGTATTTGTTCCATGTGAACCTGAATACTGATTGTAATTTGATGTTGATCCATATCCTGCATTTTCATAGGAAAAAACATCACTTGCCCTTGAGTGTAATGCTTCAAAAAAGCAATATGCACAGGCACATTCCTGCATTCTCCAAATAATAAAACCTACATTCCATAAAATGAAGACACGCATGTTTCACCATAGAATTGAGGTGTTGCTCAATATAATTAAGAGCACGGACAGAGTGTACAACAATGGTATTTGTTGAGGATAGTGCATGATGTGCGTACAATAGGGGTTAGAGATAGGGGATACAATAGTGCATATCTTTCCCTATTATGAGAATTTTAGGTTGAAGTAGCCAACTGGGGCTGCTGTATTTATTTAACATTCCAACATTGTTGATGATAAATGTGGAAAACCAAGTAGTAATAGTCTGCTAGACATTTTATTTGTATCTAGTTCAATCTCTTATTCCATTTTGCAAGAAAAACGTTTATAAGTCCCGATAAATATACGGAGTTTCCCCAGGTTTGGTACAACCACACAATTACAAAGATTGAGCTCCCATGTATACTAGTAAACCATTCTTGCATTCTCCAAGAACAAAATTCAATCCTTTTGCTCATTAAGAACTTCAACAAACTTACATAGCTATTCGTAGCATTCCTCTCCCAATATGTTGGAGGATTTGATCTTATTGTTATTGTATTATGGTACATTTCAGGCAAAGGGGATAAGAAAATCTCTATTAAATCCCAATATGATGATTCCTAGTAAGTTTACTACCAAAATGAGAAGCTGAATCTTTTGAAACAGATAGACAAATTTAGACCATGCTCGACTAGAAAATTTATTCTGCAACATCAATTTTTTGTGTGGCTTGGTTTTCAGTGTCTACAAGGTTTGTTCAAGGGTTGATGGAAGCACGTGATTGCCTGACTTTTACTAATAGATACCCCTCATGTATACAAATGACTCTTGCATTCTCTGACAAATCACATCCATTTGCTAGTTAAGAAGCAAGATCAACCTCCATCACATCAAATCACTTCACTAGCTAAGAGAACTGACTAACCAACATAAAGAAAAACTTCCGTACTTTTGCAAGTTAAGAGAATTGACAAATATCCATAAAATACAGTTCTCTGCGAGTTAAGTAAGAGACATGACTAACCTCCATAGTTATTGATCGCATTTCTCTCCCAAGGTCTTGGAGGCATTGGTCTACCAAGGATGGTGCCATTGTGAGGAGCGACATTTGTGAGTGGAGATTTGGCACCATTTTCAGAAACACCTGAAGATTCAACAATTGTGGTAGTGCTATTTGCAGATGTGGACGGCTGGAAAGGAGAAGGACCAGAAATATTGGGAGTTCTCTCCCATGGTTTGGGAGGAGCCAAACAACCTGAAACATGTTCACATTGAAATAAAATATTACCGCGTGCTAAGCACAGTGTGATGCATTTTGATGTACTGATGAATAGTTAATATTTGAGGAAAACTCTGAATCACCGACATATCCTAAATTTTTCTTTATTTCCACAAATGCCCCTTTTTTTTTCGATATTCCCCAAATACCTTTGGTCAACTCCATCTCAAGCAATTATATGGTCAATTATTTCCTTTTTCCTGTTATTTGAGCAATTATAAAGTATTTTCGTCCAATTTCTTTTTTATTTCAAGAGCTTACCTACGGCATTTTGGGAAATAATGAAACATATGAATAGTTGGGGAAATAAAACGAGAGTCAGGGGTATAAATGAGTTCTTCCTGTAAATGTTCTGAAAAAGTATACTATTCCTGAATTAATGTTTAGAAATCTATCGAGAGATGAAATACATAGACAAGAAACATATTTTCTAAGGAAGAAAAAAAAACTGAGCTCCACTTTTGATGAATTAATCTTTAGAAACCTCATGAATTAAACAATCTTATCCCATTTTTTTGTAAAGAAACCGAGAAACTAAAATCTTATATCTTGAACAACATATAAGAGAGGTTGCAGTAACTACATTAAATGGACACGTAAACAAAAAAAGAACTAGTTTTACAAGAATGAAAAAAAAGCCCAAAATGTTTTATCCTTACTCGCACTTTATATAAGCAAATAACAGAAACAATGATTTCAATCGAACTAAAATGGAGATCAAATTAGCATGATTGCACAATTTTGGTTGCAATATCTATTAATTCAAAATCAAATTCCAGATTATGCACAAATCGTGAGAAAACTCATTCCAGAATTTTTTTTCACCAGAATCAGAAACCGTTAATCTGGTTCTCAGTTGTAAAGCCATACCTCTGATTCTGAGTTTTAAAACGCAAAATCTGTATTCCGATGTAAAAATGCCAAAATTATAAGCAGATTTTATACACTAAAAATTAGATTCTTACACGAAGCCCTAAATCTGACTCTTTGTCGAAAATTTAATTCTAATTCTCGTTAATTCTTAACCTATTCCAAAATTCGAACTCTTGAGCTGTGAACCTAAACCTGAATTCTTGAACAGGAAATAAAAAGACCATGATCATATGGATTAAATAAATATGCGATTCAACGGAGGCAAGGATTGATCGAAGAGAGAAGATTGAGTTGCAATCAAATAGAATTTGGTTTTGGATGTAGATTACCCGAAGAGGTCATGGCGATGGCAGAATGCCTTCGATCAGGGAAGCATCTGTGGATGGATCGACGAGTAACTAACGATGAATGCGAGAGATGGAAGGGAAGAAGGCAAGCAAAGGATGGAGAGATGGACGCAAACAGAGAGTGTACGTAAAATTCTTTGCTTTGCGTGTTTTATTTCTTTAATAATAAGTCTTTCGGTTTCCTCTATGCAGTGAAACGCACACAAACATTCACTCACTCACATTCATGTCTTCACAAGGAAATCGGTTCGGGTTCGGCTTCGGCTTAACCGGTTTGGCCTTGTCCCAACCAAACCGGTTAAGCCTTACCCGGCTTGAGAGTTTTCAAATGCAATAGATGGCGCTGCAATATCTAGCAAACTATCATGAATTGAACTATCGCACCGGCTCCTAAACCAATCGAGCAATGGGACTTGGGTCGAGCAGCCCATAAAGATCGTAAACCTTGGACAAGCCATTGGTTTTGCCATCTCAGCTCTCAATTTCTTTATGTACCCTTTTTTGTTATTCTGCGCTAGTTATATTGAATACGAGCTTATGTTCGGGGGGGTGCATACCAAATGACATCTCGACAGACATTGTGTTGTGGTTTTGAGTGTGAACCAAGACAAAAGGATTATGAAGTTCACCATTCCATTTTCCTTGAATTCACTCGCGTTTGGCCTACGTGTATTATTGGGTGCAAGTTTGGGTTTGTGAGTTGGTGTGAGCTTCAAACTCACTTTGTTTTTTTACCCCACACAACATTGTCATCGAGCGAAAACTCACATGTAAGAGATTAGAGTGTTGGATCTCCCCTCCCCCCCCTGCCATCCTCCGGGGGTAAAAAGAGGGAAAAGGCAAAAAGAGAAGCGGTCGAGGATTGTGTGTGTCATCAAGTAGGTCAAGTTTTCAAGGTTCACCCACCAAATGGTCTTCTTCCTATGACAAAAATGTCCCCAGGGCACGATTTGTGGTCCAAACCCATAAGCAACCAATCTGTTTGAACGTATTACTAACATGTTGAAGTTTGAGAGGTGTCTTTGTCCATGGAGTGAGTAGTCACTCTGAACTCACATCTCAATGATGATGATCATGGGGGCCGTGTGTAAAGCCAGTTCTTCCTATGACAAAAATGTCCCCAGGGCACGATTTGTGGTCCAAACCCATAAGCAACCAATCTGTTTGAACGTATTACTAACATGTTGAAGTTTGAGAGGTGTCTTTGTCCAAGGAGTGAGTAGTCACTCTGAACTCATATCTCAATGATGATGATGATGGGGGCCGTGTGTAAAGCCAGAAGATGAGGGGAGCTTCTTGCCCCCAATACGGAGAGATGGGCTTCCCCAAGAAATTGTCCGGGCGCCCCAGTGTGAACGCGGCCACATGCGCACTCCGACTCTCATCTCTCATCTCTCCCCAGTTTTCCCGCCCATTCTCTTCTGCTTCTCTGTGTCGCTCCTGCAGAGCGGTAGCGGGCGGATGATGAACAGGAAATTTTCTTCTTCAGCTTCTTCTCCCCAGACCATGCAATTCCACAGTAATCCGTCGTCTTCTTTCCATCCTCCCTGCCATAGCTCCCTCTCTCATCGTCTTCCTCCTCCTCCTCCTCACCATCATCATCAGCAGCAGCACCACCATCGCCAACCTCAAGATAGAGACAGCTTTCTCGAGACTGCGAACTTCCTCGAGAGGGAGAGCTTCCTTGGTAGAGAAAACTTTCTTGAGAGAGCGACCTTTCTTCCTTCCAAAGAGACGCCTTTCGTTGATCAAGAGAATGGAAGCTTTACTTACAACAATCGTCATCATCATCAGTTTCAACATCATCATCAAAATCATATACCTTCTGGTTCCCCGAATTTCTTGAAACCTACAGAAATCCATCAAAGCTTTCGACAACGTGGACCTTCCGATCTGTGCTTTTCTTCTTCTCCTTCTTATCCTTCAGAAGAGTGTAGAAGAAGAATTTCCTCTTGCAGATCTTCAGAACCTTCTTTTAGTAAATTTTCAGTGTCTGAAGGTATTATTCCAGCATATAATGTCTCAGAAAATGCTTATGTTCCAAGAACTCCTCAAACCGATGATTTTGGTATGGCGTCATCATCCCCCTATGTGCAACCTGCGTCAAATGCTAAATTCATTCCTTCAGCATATGCCCAGGTATTTTTCATGCATTTTTGTTTTCTAGATTGATCTAAGCATAGTCAATTGCCTTTAATAATTAATACTATTGTATCCTCAGCCACCATTAACATCTTTGTATGTCACACACTCATCTTCATGTATGCAAAATAACATTATGAATGTTGCCTATTCATCTTGCTGTACAAAGAAACAGCATCTTCATTTCACCCAAGTAACATCTTATTTGCTACCTAATTATGTCGATGGAAAAAAGCATCATATTTACACCTATTCATCTCCATGTATATAAAATAATTCTTCAATTAAAAATGGCATCTTTCAATCCCCATGCATGAGAGAAACAGTACAGTGAATCTGTACGAGAAAACCATAAGCTAAAGGAATATCTGTTGTTTGGATTATGACAATTACTTTTTAATATCCAGTTTGTGCAGTCCCTTTCCATGCATGAAATAATGGACAGGTGATTTTATAGAGTCCAGACGAACATTTAAATTTCATAGAAAGTTTATTTAACCTTTTCGACTAGAATATTAAGTCGATGAAACTAAGTAGATAGGCGATTGCAACCCTCCTAATCTAAGCGTAAATGATTTGCTATACAACTACTCACCCAAAATAGAGGAAAACATTCAAGCAACATTTATAGATTTCGATTTTCACATTTGCGTCACTTATTAGGTCTTGTTTAGCATAAATATCTCCTTTGGATGATAAAGCACATTTTTATGTCACAGTAGCCAATGATTGAACAAATTGATTTAAGGTTTTACTCGGTTCTAAGTAGATAATATGAAAATGAGGCATGAAAAAGGAGGTATAAAAATGGATTTAGATGTTTCCACTTTTGGTGGAAATGGTAAGCATAAAAATGGATTAATGTTGCAGGCTTAAGGCTAGATTGATAAAGTGAAGCGATCTAGTGACTTGATATACATTAGGTCTAGATTGATGGAGTTAACTGGATAAATTTTATTGTCTATTTAGCTTTCTGATCAAGTTACTTGGGATTTGTATAAACGTCTAGACGAAACTACTAATTCATTGCTATTTTTTATGAAAACTTATACAAAATCTAAGTAATACTTCCGGGCACAGTAATATCTTAAGATTATTTTTACTACAGAACAAATTCAAAGAAAACAGATTTCAAAGAGTTATTATGGAGTTGTGATTTGTCAGCCAATTTATTTTTCAGTGTGATGTCTCTCTTTTTCACTGTTTCCTTTCACCTTGCTATTTTCTACTCCACCATGGACTGCTACCATGTACATCCTGAAATTATATTTAACTGGATAAATTTTATTGTCTATTTAGCTTTCTAATCAAGTTACTTGGGATTTGTATAAACGTCTAGACGAAACTACTAATTCATTGCTATTTTTTATGAAAACTTATACAAAATCTAAGTAATACTTCCGGGCACAGTAATATCTTAAGATTATTTTTACTACAGAACAAATACAAAGAAAACAGATTTCAAAGAGTTATTATGGAGTTGTGATTTGTCAGCCAATTTATTTTTCAGTGTGATGTCTCTCTTTTTCACTGTTTCCTTTCACCTTGCTATTTTCTACTCCACCATGGACTGCTACCATGTACATCCTGAAATTATATTTAACTGGATAAATTTTATTGTCTATTTAGCTTTCTGATCAAGTTACTTGGGATTTGTATAAACGTCTAGACGAAACTACTAATTCATTGCTATTTTTTATGAAAACTTATACAAAATCTAAGTAATACTTCCGGGCACAGTAATATCTTAAGATTATTTTTACTACAGAACAAATACAAAGAAAACAGATTTCAAAGAGTTATTATGGAGTTGTGATTTGTCAGCCAATTTATTTTTCAGTGTGATGTCTCTCTTTTTCACTGTTTCCTTTCACCTTGCTATTTTCTACTCCACCATGGACTGCTACCATGTACATCCTGAAATTATAGTCTTCCAAAACCTGAATTCATGGTTATAGAATGCACAGTTTTGAGGCAGTGAGTTAAACATTGAAAATGCAGCCTAGAAATCGTGATCGGCAAGATTTCAGGATGGCATCAGTAAATGGATCAGATCACCACATGACAGCACCACAAAAGCAGGTATAAGACCAAAATTGAGCTATGGTTATAATGATTATATAAATGATATCCACTGATAAGAATTTAGCAAAGGTGGTTATCATAATGGTTCTTTTATCTTTTAGGTCAAACTGTATAGGTGGTACTTGATTAAATGTGGTACTAGCAGTGTTGAAGTAGCAGTTGGAGGTTTATTAAGTCCAGGGTATACTGTCTTCTACACTGATTCTTGAATACATCCAGGTTAATTTTTGCAATAGAATTCTAATTTTTAACTTTTTTCAGAACAGTAGGTAGTAGAAGAGAAGAAATGGCAGCAATCACAAAACGCAATGACAAGTGTAGGCTCATGACACAGGATGGTGTTGAAGTTCGACTTATAGGACTTATTGATGATTGCACCACTATTGCAAATGGATTCTCTATTGAGGTTTATTCTCAAATTAGCAGGTCTATTAGAAATTTTGTAGTTCCGTGTTATATTGCTTACACCTATATATTGTTTTGGACAGATTGTACATATGTTCCTCTCTGGGTTTCCATATACATGGAACCATTTACTGCAGAATGAATTTCGAACATGCACAATTAGGAATCCAATAAGCTTAGTATCAGAAACTGGTGCGTTGAATGGCATTGAGACATCTGAATTAGGTTTTGAAGGTTGTGCAAACAAAGAGAAGTGTCTGCCATTATTAGGTAACAGCCAAATGGATACATCTACTACATGTGGTCAAAAAGTAGATGCCACTGTATATCAGGAAAACAATACCAAACTTCCACTGGATGAAATTCTGCAATTAAGTGCATCCAGTGCAATGGATGGACAGGATTTGCAAAAATATGGCACACGTACAGCTCCATCAACACATAATACTAAGGAATTGCATGAGACCATATCGTCTAGTCAAACGACAACGGATGAATTGCATGAAAATGTGCCAGCTGAAAAAACAGTGAATTCTCTCTCTCTCTCTCTCTCCTATGAATTTTATAATGTTTTATCATTTTTTAAGGACATTTTATTTAAATTTCTTTCTGCAAAATTTGGCCCAAAATTGAATATGCTGGCCATTGGATGTATCAGTTTTGTCACATACATTAAGTTGGTTTACAAAGGATATAATTAGACCTTCCTATCTGCCTTATCTACCATCACTAGATGCTAGATATTTCTTTCATAACATGCCATCAAAGCTCAAATGGAAATCAAAAGAATGCCTTGTACATTATGTTTTCTTAGGTTCTTTGGCCCATTGGTAATTTTGGCCATTATTTCTTTGTGCATGTGGGGGTCATTCTTTATATTCTTTCAGAGTGTCTGGCCTGATGTATGCTAATTGATGTTTGGTGAATCTCATCCCATAACAATCATAGAATGGCATGTCTTCAGGATAATGTTTTGGGTGTCCTGAGAGAAATGGGGAAAGCTCATGTATTCGATAGTCCTGTAATTCCAAAAGAGAATGTAAGAAAGACTAGAGATGATAGAGAAAAGTCAACCCAAAAGTCACAGCTACCAAAACGTATCACACGATCAATGCAACGGGCTAGCAGGCATATGGTAAATATTCTTATTGTGTTGCTCTATTTTTCAATGTCAGGCTGTCACTTTCTTAAGAACGCTAACAAACTTTACAGGATGGGAATGAAAACAAGATTATTAATGGAGCCACAAATTGTGGTGATGCGTCAGAAAACATTGAAAGAACAAGCTTAGAGGCTACAGATGTAAATGCAAGCGTTAAGGTTATTACTGATACATCTATAAAGGAGGAGGCGGTTGCTCATAAAAAAAAGTCAATGAGAAAGTCTGGAAAGAACAATGTAAGGGTATCCATTCATAAGCAAGTCTAGAATTTGTGTTAATGAAATTAAAATATGTTGAATAAAAATATTTTTTTGAGAATGTTTTGCTGAGAGAATTTCAAGTTTGGTTTCATAGTCCCAACACTGAAGCCACATCCTCTCATTTCATACACTTGGCTTCATGCCCAAATATGCTGCTGCTATTGAAAATGCTATCTTAGATGTTGATACGTATATGTAGCATGACTGAACAACACATCACTGGGCGCAATGAAATTTGTAACTATGCATTTTCTACTGTGTAATTGATCATCAAATTCAAAATGGTGTTGGCTAACACGTATCTGCTCTCTTTGTGGATGTTTCTTACCAGAGGCAACAGAATGACATGAAGGAGGATTTTGTAGATAGGGCTCAGAATCTCAATTCTTGTGGTGATAAAGACGTGGACATGATCATGGATACTATAGAGCATCTTGAAGTTGATGAACACACACCCCAAGAATCTGAGCACGCAATTGAAAAATTGATTGATTTTAGTTATGGAAATATCGACCAGGGAAAAGGAACGGTAAGTTAATCAGTTGCTGCGATTGAGAATTCTAGCATAGGCTCTTTCCTTTATGAATTGATTGTATGTCGTTAGCCACCAAGTGGCAATTATCAGTTGTTTGCCTTGTATCTATGCATGTCTTTTATTTGGATACAAGTAACTTTTTTTTTTCACATCTTTTCATTGGTAAATCTGGCCATCATACCTTGAAATGTGATGGAACATTGTCGTATAAGTTCTTTTAGTTTGCAGTGCATTTAGTCTGTGATGATATTAGAAGGGATAACAGAACTGTATTCTGCGCCCCTGGCTATGAATTTGATGATGTTGCACTTGAGCTAAGTACCAAAGAGATGAAACTATGCTTTTGATATGTTTTCCTTTTCAATTTACTGGGTCTTGCCATTAAGAGTTTATTTAGTGTTTGTTTGTTACTGGTAGTTTATTTAGTATTTGTTTGGAATGGAATTCAACATGTTGAATCTGACCCTGCACTTGGTGATTGAGGTGGCTCAGAGCAGCAGCACTCTCATAGCTGATATGTAGTGTAGTTGTGCTCATTATGCTGATGAGGCAAAATCTACAGCTTAGTTCATAGTCTGAAGATCCAGTTTCTAGGTTCTGATGTTTTGGGCTAAAGTCTTTTTCTACAGTCGGCTCATAAATGCTTTTAGAGAGATTGCATTTCTATAGAATTTCTATGAGTAAAGCTTCGAAGAAATAATGTTGACAAAAGGCATTGTGTAGGGATGTGAATTCAAAGTGGACCTGCTGTTGTTCCCAACCTACTTGTCTATTGTCTCATTTGTATCCATGATGATATAATCCAATGATTTCCTTTGCAACTATATGTTATCTTTTCCATTGCCTTTGTCTATCAACAGTTTTTATGTTTTGGTTGGTGCTGATGTGTGTACTTCTAATATCATTTTGCATCCATGTATGATGGGAACGTTTTTTCATGACAATCAAGAAAAATATTTGGTACAGTTACGTTTCTTCTATGTGAAGAATGCTATCAACTATATTCTGAAAAATTTATGTTTTTACCTATTACTTTTTCTGTGGCAGTTCTAAATCATAGAATGTTATTTCACACCATATGTTTATCTATCCATGCTTATATTATCAAAAGTTATAAATTGATTTTGGGCCTTGCGTTATGCATCTCTGACGCCTCCTTCCCATCACTTTCCATTAATAAAGGAAACAGCAAGAAAACAAAAATGGTAAATCTTCATTTCGGTAGTCTTCGGAATAGATTTTCCAAAATGTAATTCATTTATGTGCACCGCCCCAATCTAGGTATGTAGGTGCTAGGTATTCATAAACTGTTTTTGCACTACCACCTTATGCTGCTGCCTGTGGAATTACCTTCCTATCACTTTCCAATAATAATGAAAACAACAAGAAAATAAAAATGCTTTACATTCGGATAGTTTTTGAATTGATTAATGGTTGTGACATTGGTTATCCAAAATGAAACCCTTTTATATGCATGGCCTCAATCTAGATATGCATGCGTTAGATATTCATCAACTATTTTTGCAGGTTGAAAATTCGGCTCAGCATTCAATAAACACAGAGAGTATGCTAGATGGGGAAATGAAAGGGAAAACCCACTCAAGATCCGAAGGGAGAAGATTGAGAAGTGCTGAAGTTATTGACGTTCCTAACTCTTCGCAAGAAATTTGTTCTGAAAGTCAATCTTGCAGGGAGAAGCAAACTGAGGTATGTGATTTCTGACCATTATACTTTTGCATATTTGTATAGGTCATGTTATAAGCAGTTTCTGAATTATTTGTAATGATGCGTAATTTTTATGATCTCTTTGTATGATCTATATTGTTTGATTGAACAACCGATTCTATCTTTATCAGATGATTCCACCCATAAAAGGGAAGATACAATCAAGATCTGGAAATTTTTTATTGAGCAGCAGCCTTGGTTTTCCTAACTCTCTGCAAGAAACTGAGACAGAAAGACATGAGGAGAAGGAAGCTGAGGTATGTGGTTTCTGATTGCTATTCTTGTCAGATATTGATATATAGCTCATATTGTAAGCTGTTTCTGATTAGATTGATACATGTGTTCTAATATGGTTGTTTTAATCTGTGAGATGGACTATATTGCTAATTGAGCTCACTGTCTCTTTTATCAGATGATTCCATCCTTGAAAGGGAAGGCCCAATCAAGATCTGGAGAAAGACCATCGAGCAATTCTGAAGCTGACCTTATTAACTCTTTGGAAGATGAAAACACTGGAACTGGAAGTCAATCTCACGAGGATAAGGAAATGCATGATTCATGCAGGCTGGGGGTATGTGATTTCTGATCATTACACTTGTTGAATACTGGTAATAGCATCTAGATTACATTGGAAGCAGTTTCTGATGTATTTATTTCACATGATGACCGGATTTAATGTTATATATTCTCTAAGCTTTATTATATTCTTTGATTGATTTTAATTTTAACTGACTCTCGTTTCTCAGTTGGTTTCACTCACGAAAGAGAAGCTACAATCAATATCTGAAGAAAGAACATCGAGCAGTTCTGAAGTTATTGACTTTCCTGACTGTTTGCAAGAAATTGGGAATGAAAGTCAATCTCACGAGAGGGGAATGCATACTCCATGCAAAACTGGGGTATGTGATTTCTGACATTATTCTTTTTTAATACTGGTATAAATAGAATAAAGAATAAATATAGATTTAGTTACCCTAAGCGCCACATATAAGAAAAGGCTGATCAATTCGCACTCAAGTGTGAGCTGACTAAGGGCATTAGGGAAAATCATTAAACATAGGGTGATTTCAGAGTTTCAAATAATTTCTGACATAATTATTTGAAAGAATTACCAGCTTTCATGACCTTGTTGAATCTTTTGCCAGCTGGATTTTATTGCTTGATTGAACTGACTCTCTCTTTCATCAGATGATTCCACCTCCCCTCCCGTCTCCCGCGGTCCCGGTGTCAAAAAAGCTTATATCAGCTGCATTTGGTTTGAAAACTTCTCGTTCTGGTAGATTTATGTACCTGGTGGATATTCAGATGTATTATTAGTGTATGTTGTGTTCTATCCATAATGCAGATTTACATTTTCAGGAAGGTTGCTTGTTCCTCCTCTAGCTCATTGGTGCAGTCAAAGTATTGTACGAGATAAGGTGAATAGAGCCTCTTCCAGTTACTACATTTTCCTACATGATTGCTTCATTGATCTTTTTTGATATATGTATATATATGTTCACACTAAGTTTATGATTGTGCTTTTAGGATGGAGGTATTGTTGCAATCTCTAATGGCTCGATGAACATGGGCACTTCTGAAAGTGGTAATAATGCTTACTAAGATTAAAATCTCTGAGTTGGAGCTTTCATATCTCTAGTTTACAAATCTTATCTACAGTCTAGTAATTATCTTTTAATATGTTTGTTTGATAGATTGAATTAAGTTAGGAGGCCAAATATGACCTACTGAACCTCAAAACGGCCATGCATTCAATCATGAGTTCATACAGTGCAGTTTAGAGCAATTAGTGAGATTTGAACCCTGGTTTGAAAGTTCATAAAAAGGATAGCTTACCCTATGCATCCTAGAGATGAGGATAATGTATATTAATGATTGCACATGACCAATGTGACAAGTCATGATTACAATTCTGAGTAGCGTAGGTTACCCACATGAAAAAACAAGATGTACGTTTCTTGAAAATCAAATAAAAAGATTGAGACTTCCTAAAGAGAAAAAAGTAAGATATATTAACTTCTCCAAAAGACCATATTGGCCTACAAGACTTGACTAAGATAATATTAATTGATCAATTTAGTGAAAAGAAAAAACTGAAGGCATCTTTCTAGAAGTGGCTTGAAAACTATCAGGTTTGGTGCTTGGTCGAGAAATAAGTTTTTGTTTGGTGAACTTCAATTAGTACCACAACAAATACCTTGTCCTCGGAGCTGGCTTTTTGTCATTTAGAATTACAAACACCTTACAGGGTATATGTTGCCATAAGAACCTCACTACTTTGGAGTAGTTGAGATAGCAAGGGCGTTTTATATTGTCATGTTTCAATAGAATCATACCTTTTAAAGAGAGAAAGAAAAAATAAATGTTGTCAGAAAAGAAATGGTTTGGTCTTGTAGGCCAAAATGGCCTACAAGAACAAACCAGAGATTACATTTTAAAATGTTGTCTCGCCTTGAGAACAAATCAAAATGAATGTAATTAAGAAAAGCACTAGTAAAATAGAACATGACTAAGGAATTTCGCTATCAATTCATGTACAATTGACATTTTTGTCTTTGAAAAATCACTAGCATAGGTCGATCCGACATGGAGAGATTTCTGAAGTGAGGGAAGCACCTGTGATTGCGGGAGTTGATGACCTTTATTTCTCGATGATAAGGGTGGTATTGAATCCATAAGTCTTCCCAGTGATGTGGATTTATTGGACCAATTGATGTTCTGTCAATCCATAGTCTCCTGATAGGGTTGAGGAGACCTGCATAACTGGCCATTAGCTAAGTTGATAGATCATGACCCTGTTAATTGTGTTGTTGCACCTGGGTTGCGAAGGCTTTCATACGCATGGGTAGTCTAATGTGCCCAAGTGAAGAGAGAGTTGATAGTTTGGAACAAGCTGAAAGTTTGATGCATGCAATATTCCAATTTTGAGATTTGAGCATATTCCTACTTCATCTTTAGCGCCTTAATAATCTGTTCTTGATGATCACATACTTCATAGCATCTCTTGAGAGCTCTAGTAGATCTTGTACTCTTCATCATTTTATAATGTCAAGAACCCAGCAAGATCAGAGGATTTTGCTCCTAATAGTTTTTTGTACCTTGCATTCTTTGTTCCAATCCTGTTTGGCAATATGTGATTGGGTATATTTGCAACTTTTGTGATCCTCTACACTCTTGGCAATATGTGATCGATCAGTACCTCTATGGACATAGAGCCTTTTTCTAATATCATGATAGGATAGGATATTGAGGATTTAATCCCCAGTTGTATATGTAAGATCAAATTTCGAAAATTTCACCCGACATTTCATCTCCATAAAGCATATAAATTGTAGTTCCCATCCTCATGTATCACTTTGGTTTTGATTCTCAAACTATTTGTACCTAGTACTATTTGTACTGGTTCTTCCTTGTATGTGAAAGTGGCGTAATGTCTTAGTTGTAATGCTTTTATTGCCATGTGTTTTATTTTGTTCTTGTTAATAGCAAGCTTGCTTATTTGACAAAATGTTTCCAATACATTCTACTGACTGTTTCATATTACCCAAAGCATATGAAAATCGAACAGCATCATTAGCATATAGGGATATAAAAAGAAGCTTGATCCCCATGTTGCTTAAGAAGTACCTTGAAAAATTGCTATCCATTTTCAATTGGCACCAAGTTGCTCATACAATTGTTCTACAATTGCTCTATTATCTAATAGCATTCCGATCTCTATCATTCTTTTTGAAAACTCTCTCCTTAGTACAATGTCAAAGACTTTCTGGAAGTCCACAAGACAACAATATATCATTTTACCTTGTAATCAACTTTCTTCCATAATTATTCTTAGTATAACCATATGATTGATAGTATGGATCGGCGTTTTGCTAAACCGGCTTAGTGGCTCGGCTCGGCTTAGGCTTGAGCCTGCCTAAATGGTTTGAGCTCGGCTCGGCTCGGCTCGAGCCTTGCCAAGCCGGCTCAAACTGGGTAATACGTTTATGTGATCGAATAGTTAGGTTAGAGAAAATCTTAAAAGTTAGAAATTAGACGGTTAGAAACTTGAGAGAGAGACTGACTCACTGAGAGGAAGCCATAGCCATCGGCAACAACTGTTGAATCGAAGACTAGAGTGACGTTTCACGAGTGTCCACACAGACGTGAGAGAGAGAGAGAGAGAGAGAGAGAGAGAGAGAGAGAGAGAGAGAGAGAGAGAGAGAGAGAGGGAACCTGCATACTACATAGCGGACGATGACCACCTCTTGATGACCACCTCTTGCTGCCTGCAATTACTGACATTGTTTTAATCTCTGATTCACTGATCCTCTTCGGCACTCCCAACCTTTAAGCTCCTTGATGATGGCCGTTGATCTCTTCCTGTGATGATCTTCTTCGATAGTAGCCACTGATATTTTCTCCCAATTTATCTGCCCAAAGATTGGGTCTATGTGGCATGCCCATGACATGCCAAGCTTAGTTTCTCAAAGCAAACACATCTTGAGAGCCAAGAATGTGAAAGATGTACACTTTCCTCTTCTCTAATTATATAATGCAATTGTTGCTTCTTGTGTTGAATCATCGGAGGTTTTTGTATACAATTATTATCCAATGGTAGAACCCCAGAGAACAAGTCATCATATGAGCATAGCATACTCTCTTTTTCTTCTTCTTCTTCTTTAATACAAACATTTTCCTTATCTTTTATCGCTTCCCCTTTTTTATCTGCTACAGTGGATTCATTTTTCTTACCTAACATATTGGATTGATTTGTGGGAGGAGAGGGAGGAAGAGAGAGGTTTTATTTTATTTTTAAAATCGTCCATAAAGAGGCCAATATTGACCTATGGGACCAGAGTATACATGTGTTCTTGATATATGTCTCCTTCTTAAGAAGGGGTATTCATATGTTGAAGCACAAAGTCTCTATGTGTTAATAAAGCATACACATATGAGCTCAACCTTCTAGGTGGTTTCTTAAGTATGGATCTTAAGTTATCACTCCCTCTTAGTATGTCAACATATCTTGAACAAATTGCACTATATGTCGAGCATGTGAAGAGCAAGTGACATTCATCCTCTACCATGCCTTCATTTCATACTTTACATGTCTTCAAATTCGTTACATTTTGATACCATGATGCAACTTCAATACCTAACTTGTGAGATCGAGTGCGAAGTAGTGTAAGGGCTCTACGAGCATTGCTACTCATATTGGTAATGAGATAAGGTTGGATATGATCATAGAGATGAGGTCGAGTGAAGAAAGCTCGGATTAAGGTGGCTATGGTGGCAAGGCCGAGGGCAAGCCATGTCCACGTGTCTTGTAGAAGCATGGAAATTTTCATGCATGTCTCCATAGCCATCATATATTTGTAGCTGAGGTGGTCATGGTGGTCGTGGTGCTGATGTTGATGTTGAGGTTGAGGGGAAGAAGAATAATGGTGAGGTGCACAAACCGGATTAGCCTAAACTGATTTAGGGATCGGTTTGGTTCAGGTTTAAGAAGCCCAAAACGGTTTAGGATTAACTGGTTTGGCTTGGATAAGGTTAAGCCTAAACCAAACCATTGCCGATCCCTAATCAATAGTCGAATGTTTTCGTCTAAAGCCTGGTGGACCGATTGCTCATTGGTGATTATGTCAACCCATGAGTAATTGTTTGCTCCATGCTACTGCTAGATAAGTTGGCCATAACCTAGCTAACCATGATAGTTCAATTCATGATAGTTTGCTAGATATTGCACCGCCGTCTATTGTATTTACACATTCTATAATTAATATACTTGCTATTTACAGAAAGAAAACAGAGCTTTTACAATGCAGGGTATTCAAAATTTAGGCCACCTGCAGAGGCGAATTTGCAGAATCTTCAGAAACGGCTCCATGAGGCTGCTGTAGAAGGTCTTAAGAAAAAAATAATGAATAAGAAAAAAAAGGTTAAATGCAATTAATCTGAACAACATATACAAGGTGTCGGTTGTCGTTTGATGTTGAAATATGCTGTATAATCCCTAATTCACACTAGTAAATTGCGTTTTCACCGTGCATTTGTTAAGTTATGATTTATACAAGTTCATTATTGTCAGCGAGCATGTATACTTTATTCAAAGGTTGAAGTAGGTGAAACAATGAGTTATGACAGCATTAATGTTGCATGTTCATAAAACATTGCCCTGTAAATTAGATTATTTAGCACCACAAAACTTTTCCTATTATTTAGAAAGCTTTATATATTGATATTTAAAAGCAGTGACTTCTGATCTATTAGTGGTTACATGTACTATACGTGAGAATTTGTAGTCTAAATTGTGCATTTGAAAATGAGTCTAAAACGGACATTATCATGTATACAAGAAATGTGTGATTCCAACCGTCCAGATGGTGTACTTCAAGGTGTATTATCATCTTGCAAGAGCAATTCGTCATTATATGGTTGACAATTGCTTTGTATTTCAAGACCATTCAGTTTGAGCACTGTCTTACCATCCTGGATCTCTTTATTATATGCCAGCAGTCAATGACTTTAGTAGAAAGGTGCGGGTTTATTTTCTTTGACAGAAGGCCAAAGCTTTTAGCAACATAAAAAAATGGTATAAATTTGTTAAGTGTGAGTTTGGTAAGTTGTAGGAGCTACGACTTGATCAAGATGGTGAATTCTTATTGTTGAATCATGTGAATATTGCCATGAGCCTGGCATTAAGTGCCAACTCACAATCGCATACAAGTACAATAAGTATGGCATTGTGGAATGTTTGAATGGAATTGTTGTTGAATTGTTGTTGAGATGGCAAACAAGAACTCATTTCTTTGACATGAAAAGATGATGTCCTAACCACGAGACCAAAGGGACTTGGCTCTAAAAACCTGATGAACACATATTTGAATCAACTGTACATCCAGCCAAATGCTTATGGCAATGGTCTCCAAAACCAAAGGTTAAGAGCTCGAGTCCCTTTTCTCTTGATTACTCGACTTGGTATGAAGAGGTTGTAGGTTTCTTTACCTTGTTTTATCACTTGAATAGTCGAGATGACCTAGAATAGGCCTCTCTCCAAGCCCATACATGTCTATTGCTAGGGTTCTTCCTCATCCATAATACTTTGCAAACTTTTTAGTTGGTTAAACTGTGCTATTTCTCTTGGAAATAGAGGATTCATCAATCCCCCCTTCTCGTATGTAGGTACAACCTATTTGGAGATACGAATGATGTTAAAAGGCCATTGTTGAAGTAGAGGGGATGATAACTTTTGTGAAGGCAAAGCTTGGAGTAACATAATTGAATGATTATTTGGGTAATAATAGAATCTAATGCTACTTTTGCTTTCATTCAACAAAAGCAGTTGCTTTGGTTGCTTGACATTTGTTGTTAAACATTTTAGGAGGGTGTATAAGGACCTACTGTTCTCTATGGCGATGTACAATTGCTTCATATCAAACTACTAAGTGTCTTCACTATTACTAGACCTATATAAATCAAGCCTATTTGGGTCTTTGGGTTGTCCAATGACAACCAAACCATCTTTCTATTGTTTCCCCAACCACTCAAACTCTTTTACTAGATTCTTGGTAGTCCCTTTCCCAAAGAAAATTGGGAAGTGTATCTTTGTAGGTTGGCATACAGTTAGCCACCCGGGTTGTTCAATCTCGAAGGTATGGTTCGGGCATGTGTTGCTTGACCCAACAATGCATCGAAGCAATGATCACAATAGTTTACATTCTCAATTAGAGCTACATGAAGGCACTTCAAGGGAAGACACCACAAGAAGTGTATTCGGGCCAAAAACCTTCAATGTTGTAGTAGGACCTTTGGGTGCACATGTTAAACACATGATCTGGACATTGATAGGAAGTTGAATGCTAAAACCAAGAAGTGTATCTTTGACATCAAGTAGAGTTGAAGGCTTCTCAACTCTATGATTCAGAGGCAAGAAAGATGTTGACAATTTGTGATGTGTTTGATGAAGAACAATCACGCCTAGTTGAAAAATGGGTTCTTAGGTTATCCCATCAATCAAAGATGTATTCCAGCCAATGGCAATCTATTTTCTAGGAAAATACATTAAATACTTCTTAAATTTTAAAGTATTTTTAAAAAACTGTAAACATTTAAAAATTTTGAAACTTATTTGAAATGTTGAATACTTGTTAAATACATAAACTATGTGAAATATTACAAAATGGCAATTCTAAAACATAGAATACGTGTAGAATACTTTATAGTATTCTAAAACGCAGAATACACGTTTCTTAACAACTATGACTAAGAAGGTGATAGGCACCAAATGGGCGTGGAAAGCAAAGTATAATGCAAATGGTTCTTTTGAGAAGTTCAAGGCTAGGCTAGTAGCGCAAGGGTACTCCCAAATCGAAGGATATGATGTACAAGAAATGTTTGCCCGGATAGCTTGAATGACGGCAAGTCAAATGGTCATAACTTTTCTTGAATCAAGAGCATGGGTGATTAATCAGATCAATGTCACAGTGGTAATTCTGAATGGGCATCTAAATGAGGATTTATATATGATGCAATCACACTAGGGTTTAAATTGTTGAATTTAGAAAATAAAATTTTCAAGTCGAAGAAGGTAGTGTATGGTTGGAAATAAAGTTTGAGCTTGGAACAAGACAATAGACAATTTCTTACAATGGATTGACTTTAAGCAATGTGCTTCTGATGCAAGAATATATACAAGAACAAAGGATGGGAGACAAATCATCATTATCATCGACGTGGATGATAAGTTACTTAGAGGTATCTATGAAGAGTACATTGGCCAAAGACAAGGGTGTTTGTAAAACGAGTTTGAAGTGACAAACTTGGGGATTTTACACTATGTTTGAACAATGTTTGGCAAACCTTCGTTTGCATCTTCATGCCACAATAAAAGTTTGTGACAAAGATCTCGAAGGCCTTTAGGATGATTGACTATAAGCTGATGTTGACTTTGATGGAGTTGAATCACAAGCTATCCCAAAAGACCCTTCATTGATGGTTGACATAAGGAAGTACACACATCTGATAAGGAATCCAATTTTCTATACAACACTAAGGTGAATATTTGCGTTGCAGTCGGTTTAATAAGTTGATTAAACAACAAACTGAAAGAGACTCATTGGAAAGCTATGATGTGTGATTAATGTACATAGTGGGTACTTTAAATTATGGAATCTTCTACAAGACAATAACATGACCTTGGCCGTTAGCCACACAATTGACAAACTTCGTGGCTATCAGGGCCGTAGATAGTTATTCTTGAAAATCGATTTCTGGATATTATTTTCCAATGGGTTTTAGAGTTCTTTCTCGGAGCAGTAAAAAGCAACCAATGGTGGAATTCTCTTCGGCGAAGGCAGAATAAAAAGCAACATTGCTTGGCCATTTCTTGGAACCCCACAATTCATCATATACCAAACCCATTTCTTGGAACCCCACAAAATGGATAATGAGATTGTTGAGCTTGAGTATTGTTTGACATCAACCCATTGAGGGGTTTGTTAGATATAATCAATGATCAACCCCAAGTTGTTAGTTTATCCATTTTTAGAGGGCACATTTTTATAATATCACCTCAAATGAGGAGTAACTATTATCGAACTTCGCCATATGGGTATCAATGTGGGAAACCCGTAAATGAGTAGGAAAGAATGCGTTTAGCAAAAAGTGAAGTAGGGTAATAAAATTGACTAGTCAAGCCAACTAAAAGAGTACTCTTTGTTGGTCGGTTAAGATATACTTACTCTTGAAGTATATGCCATTGACTTTAAGACAAGCAATATCCACCACTAGCTTATATTTGGGAAGCTAGGTCATATTAAATGGCAAGTTGATAGAAAAGGAATATCTCCACATAAGAAAAGGAATATCAAATGACTTGCACATTATATAAATAAGAAGAAACACATAATATAAATATCTAGTCCATGTCCTACACAATTCTTGTGGCTATTATTGTGTTAACTAACTATACAATCGACTAGTCCAAATCCCATCTAGGTGTGAGTGCAATGGAGGACTACCATTGTGAACTACTCTCATATATAGTACAAAGTTTGTATTGACCCCATTGTGAGCTACTCTAAAGTGTTATAGAAAGTTTGTATTAACATATATACATTTACATGAGTGTAACTTTATATGCCTATCTAGTCAATTCTCAATATTTTTGATAATAGCTCATGAGCATCTTTGGAGGCACATGGGGGATTTTGTGTACCAAGTGAATATAGTCTTGCAATTTCCAAATCTATGAGAAGGTTAAGTTTTGCATGTATATCTATAATGAGATTTCAGAATTTTTGAATAGCCATGTTGGTTTTAAGCAAAGATGCCCACAAATGACCTATCTAAAGGAAGAAGACATTGAAGAAGTTGTCATGGGGAATGTAGTTATTGTGGTTTTGTTGTACACAAATGATATGATGTTTTTTGTAAATACGTAAGAAGTTGCACAAAAGTTTGTAAGGACATTGGAAGAGTTTTGCATGAATACTAAGTTGATAAAGAATAGCTTGAAAACAAAGGTTATGTTTGTCATGAGCCAAAATAAGGGTAAACCAACCATACATTATGTATAACAATGAAAACACTTGAGACTATGGAAAGTTTTAAATACCTTGGCCTTGAAATTTCCTCAAATCATACAAGGAATGAATGTGCTATATGTCACTTAGAGCTGGGAAAGTGAGCATATTCTTTTCTGAATTAAGGAGACCCCACACATCAATACATGTTATAGCCCATCATGTTGTTTGCCTTCCAAACCATGACTTCAATATGACTTAGCTCACACTCACTATAATGTGATACATGGTGTTGGGGGACAAGTGATGTGATTAGTCGATTGTGCACACTTTTCCCTAAGCAAGTTTAGGAGTTTGAGATAGCTCTGATCACATTTAGTTATGCTTTTCACAAATTGTTGACCAAACTTAATCCTTGCATGAATTTATCTCACAGTTGCTATGTGCACTTTCAATTATGGCATTCATTAGTCAAGTTCTCGAACATTGATAATTGCTACTCACTTTCACATGTATTACATAAAAAATGTTATATTTTTGGTCTCCTATTGGACCCTTAAGACTAACAAAATCTTTTTTTCTTTCTTTTTTTTCTTTTCGTAAATCAATGTTTGTT
>NW_028230791.1:0-32118 GCF_043228905.1 Azolla caroliniana
AACAATAATACTCAGTCTGTGTACATAAGACGTGCTTAGTGAACACTTTTATACAAGTCCTGGAAGGACTGACCAAAGTACTGACAGTACTTCAATGCTCATTAAGAGCTCCTACACTAACTCCCAAATATATTCCTTACGGAATATCTTTCCTAACGACCTCCCGGTGTATGCACTCGGCCTAACTGATCGGTCCCAACCGATCCGGTCCTCGGCTTCTTCAGCCGATCGGCCGATGTTGAGCTTGTCTCTCAACAATATCTGTAAAAATGTTTTCTGAGTAAGCCTATTGAGGCTATATTTGTAAATAGCCCTAAGTTCATATAAGTATAAATATGACTTAGGGCAATCACTTGTGTTGTTGCATTTGTTGTTGTCATATTGTTGTAACTATTGTAAAGAGAGAGAGAGAGAGAGAGAGAGAGAGAGAGAGAGAGAGAGAGAGTAGTTACGAGCACTCTCTGTTGTAACCGTCGTCTGGCGAAGATCGCGAGCATGAGGTTGTTGCCTTTGTGTCTCCACTTTGTATTTCCTCTGATATAGTGATAGTTGGAATCCGTGGGCTCCTGTGGTTTTTCCCTATTAGGGTTTTCCACGTAAACATCCTGTGTCATTTCTGTGTACGCTCTTGTTCATTCCCATTTCTGTGATTCAAGACTCGGTTGTGGCCAAGCGATATTCCGCGCTATTCTTCACAAACTGGTATCAGAGTGTTAAGAGTCTATTACTAATCAATAGACCAAACTAAAGTAAAAGAAGGAAAATAGAATGGATAGAAGAACCTGTTCCACCCGACCCCCCCCGAGCTATGATCTGGACATAGGCAACCTACCACCGACGTCCCATACTGCCAGATATTAGGATGACTAATACCTTGGAAGAGATAAACACGATCATTGAGACGAAAGCCTAGTCTGCACCACCGGTGTCTAAGACAACAACCTTCCGACGTAATGTGATTATGAGGGTAACTAAGCCTCATATTTATACCTTTTCCTAGGCCTCTTGAATAGATGTGCCTTTCTAAAAGGTTCTCCATTCATTGGTTGTCCAAATCATGATAGTGCATGCACTTATCATTCCTTCTATCCAATCATGACCTACCCTCACCAACGTTATGTGTACATAACATAGAGCAAATAAGACAGGAAATGGAAGAGTCGTTCAACGGCATGTTCAAGCTCACCGGCTCCAACTACTCAGTGTGGAAGTCGAAGATGAGGGACATGCTAGTGGTTAAAGATCTTTAGTTGCCGGTTCAGTTCAGGGACAAGAGACCGGATAAGATCGATGTCGCGACATGGGAGGTGATGCACATGAAGATGACGACATACATCCGGTGCTTCATCGACATGAGCCTGTAAAACAACTTCAATGAAGAAAGTAAGGCTCATGAACTCTGGGAGAAGATCGACATCATGTTCTAGAACATGAATGTTGTTAATTGGGTTTCGGTATTCCAGAAGCTAGTGAGGTTCCAGTACCAGGATGGTTCCAGTATGGTGGAGCACATGAATGCCTTCCAGGGGCTGATACACAAAGCAACCTCGTTGGAAGTACCTCTTGCCGATGAGGTACTCACATTGGTCCTACTCAGTTCCCTCCTAGATAGCTAGGAGATGTTAGTTGTCATGTTGGGCAACGCCAGGCTGGAAGGAAAACAATTGTCCCTAGCAAGGGTAAAATCAAGCTTGCTAGATGAAGAAGCTCACCGGAAGAACCGGGAGTCCGGAACCGATCCGAAGGCCTTCGTCACGGAAGATGATCACAACCGGGGAAGAGGCCGATATCGGAGTCCCCAAAACTGGGACAAGTCGGGGACGAGGTCGAAGTCAAGGGGGAGGCCCACGAGCTTCTATTGTAGGAAGCCGGGACACTTCAAGAAGAATTGTCGGCACTTCTGGAAAGAGAAAGAAACCGGCACTACCGATTCAAAGAAGAGTTCGGACCGAAACAGTTCGGACCATAGAGGCCCAGATCGGAAAGGAACGTCGACAATCGCGGCAAGTGAAGAGGAACTGATGCTCATTACCGAGGAGAATGAGTTAAACATTGTCGGCGATGAGACAATGGGGGTTGTCGACTTCAGAGCGTCATTCCACTTGACCCGGATCAGAAATGCTTCTCATCCTACACAGCCAGAGATCATGGTTGTGTTCGGATGGGGAATGAAGGTACATGCCTAATTGTCGGCATAGGAGATGTGTTGTTGAAGAAACCAACCTGATGCAAGTTGTTGCTGAAGGATGTTCGACACGTTCCAGAGGTTCGACTGAACTTGATATCAGTCGGTCGGCTAGATGATGAAGGTTACACGGGTAGCATCTGGAACAGAGTCATGAAGTTTTGCAAAGGGAGCCTAATAGTGGCTCGAGCCTGGAAGGTCAACACACTGTATCTTATGCATGCCCGGATATGCTTGGAAGAAGTGAACGTAGCATCTGACACTACCGGTGAGCTGTGGCACAAGAGGTTGTGTCACATGAGTGAGAAGGGGATGAAGAGACTTGCCGATGACAATCTCATTACGGTGAAGGACGTGCATCTTGAGAAGTGCATCGATTGCTTGGCCGGCAAGCAAAACCGAACCTCCTTCCAGTCAAGACCACCAATGAGACAGAATGCACCATTGGAGCTGGTGCATACCGATGTGTGTCAAGTGGACACGAAGTCACATGCCGGCTCGTAGTACTTCGTGAAGTTCATAGACGACCACATCCAGAAGTTGTGGGTCTCACCATTGAAGACGAAGGATCATGTGCTATCCGTCTTCAAGGAGCTCCACGTGAGAGTGAAAAGACAAACCGACCGGAAGCTGAAGGCGGTTCGAGCAGATAACAGAGGAGAATACCGGGGACAATTCGAGGAGTACTACCGGTTGAAGGGAATCCGGCTCTAATTTACCATGCCGAAGATGCCGGAACTAAACAAGTTGGCTGAACGGATGAATCGGACCATAATGGAGAGAGTCCGAAGCATGCTAGCACATGCCAAGTTACCCAAGACGTTCTGGGTTGAGGCGTTGACGACGACGACCTATGTGATAAACAGATCACCCTCAACACCCTTGGAAGGAGACTTATCGTAGAAAGTATGGACCGGTAAAGATGTATCCTACCGGCATCTAAAGGTGTTCGGATGTCTCACCTACGTGCATGTGGCGAAGGACAAGAGAGCAAAGCTGGATTCGAAGTCTCGGCCATGCATATTCCTTGGATACGGCGATGATGAGTTCGGTTACTGGGTGTGGGATCTGGTCGACAAGAAGGTGTTCCGGAGTCGGGACATAGTCTTCATGGAAGACAGGACCATTGCCGACTGGGAGTCGGAGAAGAAGATGATCAACTACGGATCATCCAATGAAAACCGGCCTAAGGACACAAAGACCTACCTGGTTGAAAACCAGATGTTAAGCCGGTAACCGGATGACACTCGACGAATCGGCCGGATACGGACAAGAAACCAAACCGACCGAAGAAGAAGAAGAAGAAGAAGACACCGGAACCGGACAAGATCTTGAATCGGATTTGGATGAGGAAGAAATAGAGGAAGTGGTAGTCAGAAACCAAGGACGAAGATATCCTCTTAGAGAGAGAAGAGCCCCGTGGAGATTTCCGGATGCAGAGCACGTGTTGCTAACCGATGAGGGCGAGCCAGAAAGCTTCAAAGAAACAAAGAGAAACACCCACAACCGCAAGTGGTTGAGTGCCATGCAGGACGAGATGGATTCCCTGCATGAGAACCACACATATGAATTGACGGAGTTGCCGAAAGGGAAGAGAGCACTCCAAAACAAGTGGGTGTACAAGATGAAACCGAGAGATGTCAGAAATCCACCAAGGTATAAGGCCTGAATCGTGGTGAAGGGCTTCCAGCAGAGGAAAGGAGTGGACTTCGATGAGATCTTGCCCCGGTAGTAAAGATGACATCCATCTGGACGGTATTGGGCATAACGTCAAGCATGGACCTCGAGGTAGAGAAACTTGACGTGAAGATGACATTCCTCCATGGTGACCTCGAAGAGGAGATCTACATGCATCAACCGGAAGGATTTGAGAAGAAAGGGAAGGAGCACTTGGTGTTCCGCATGAAGAAGAGATTATATGGACTGAAGCAAGCTCCCCGACAATGGTACCGGAAGTTCGACTCCTTCATGACCGACCAAGGGTACCATAAGACGTAGGCCGATCACTGCATATTTGTGAAGAAATTTGATGGAGGAAATTTCTTGATACTCCTCCTATATGTGGATGATATGTTGATTGTTGGACGAGACCAAGGCATGATTCAGATGCTGAGGAAGGTTCTGAACTAGACCTTCTCAATGAAAGACTTGGGGCCTGCAAGACAGATATTGGGAATGCACATCATCCGGGACCGGTCGAAGAAGCTGTTGTGGTTGTCACAGGAGAAGTACGTGACAAAGGTGCTTCAACGGTTCAACATGTTGAATGTGAAATTGGTCGGATCGACACTTCTGGAAAACTGCAAGCTGTCCGGAAAACAAAGCCCGAGGACAAAGGCGGAGAAGACGGATATGATGAAGATTCCATATGCCTCTGCCGTCGGAAGCTTGATGTATTCGATGGTATATACTCGACCGGACATCGGATATGCGATCGGAGTGGTAAGCCGGTTCATGAGCAATCCCGGAAGAGAGCACTGGAACACGGTCAAGTGGATACTCCGGTATCTGAAAGGCACCTCGAGTATGTGCCTTTGGTTCAGCTCCGGTAATCCCCAACTTGACGGATTCATAGATTCGGATATGTCGGCTGATGCGGATACCAACCGGTCGACATTTGGATATGTCATGACTTATGCAGGGGGAGCTGTTTCATGGCAGTCGAGGCTGCAAAAGATGGTTGCGTTGTCAACCACAGAGGCAGAGTACATGGCAGCTGTAGAAGCCGACAAGAAGATAATCTGGATGAAGGACTTCATCGAAGAGCTAGGAATCCAACAGGAGGAATACCGGCTCTACTGCGATAGTCAAAGTCTCATCCACCTTGCAAAGAATGAGGCCTACCATTCCTGGACGAAACATATCCAGTGGAGGTACCACTGGATCTGGGAAAGAGTAGAAGATCAAGATTTTGTGCTGACGAAGATCCACACGGAGGAGAACGGGTCGGATATGTTGACTAAGGTGTTGACACCCAACAAGCTGGACACATGCCAAAAGCGGATTAAGCTTGCGAGACATCCCATGCCAGAGTGAAGGGGGAGATTGTTGGGAAATTGGTCCCTCCGGATGGGATCTGGTGATGAATAAAGAGGACCCGGTGAGAACCGGAAGAGAGAGCCGGGGAGAATAAGAAGTAAGCCTATTGAGGCTATATTTGTAAATAGCCCTAAGTTCATATAAGTATAAATATGACTTAGGTCAATCACTTGTGTTGTTGTATTTGTTGTTGTCATATTGTTGTAACTACTGTACAGAGAGTGATAGAGATAGATAGATAGATAGATAGATAGATTATATTATCATCTTCGGAGGTCAAATATGACCTATGAGACCAAAAATATTACATTTCACGTGATACGTGTGAAAGTGAGTAGTGACTCTCGATGTTCAAGAGCTTTACCAATGAATGTTGCAATCGAGAGTGCACATTGTGGTTGTGAGAGGAATTCATGCAAAGATTGGGCTCGATCAAAGAGATGTGGAAAGCATGGTCGAAGATGATCAAAGGCAGAGCATTGTATCAAAGTGTGATACTCAGACTCGCGAACTTGTTTAGGGCAAAGTGTGCATAACCGACCACTCTCATCACTTGTTCCCCAACACCCTGTTTCACATCGCAATGCATGTGAGCTAAGTCGCATGGAAGCAATTCTAGGAAGTCGATGTGAGGGACTTTTTTGAACCTTAAGCATGTATTCAACAACCCTTTCCAAGGGTATGTTGTCGTGGGTATGGATCACTTTGATCCCAAGGAAGTAATGAAGGTCCCCCAAGTCCTTCATTTCAAATGCAATCGACAGCTATGACTTCACGTGGCCGATTTCAGCAAGTCCGGAACCAGTAATGACTAGATCGTCCACATATAGCAAGATACATAATGGAACTTCCGGACCTTTCCATATGAATAACGACGAGTCGGACTTGGACGCAGCAAACCCCATCTTATGCAACTAGTGTGTGATTTTCGAATTCCAACCTCGGGGAGCTTGCTTCAAGCTTCAAGATATGCATGGAAATGTATGTGAGGACCTATCGGTTATGCTCAACAAACAACACAAAAGGAGGGCAAGAAGATATAGACAGATGATAGACACACAGATAAAGCTTTAATGGAAGCTCTCTTTATTTCTGTTATCTCTCTCTCTCTCTCATAGACTCGATGTACAAGATGATCAAGTGTTCTCTCTTTAAAATGTTAGATTATCGCTTATATACTAAGCCCTAACCCTTTAGACGAGTTCACACTAGGATACAAATTGGAAGGAGTTGGCCTTTTATGGCAATAAACTCCCCTGTAAAAGTACTACTCTTTCCTACATGTACATGTGTTTGGGGTTATCTCCCCTGTAAACCTAGATTACAATACTAATCTAAATTTATGCTACAAGTAGGTCGGCATATAGCTGAGTCGACAGAGGTGAGGTTTGTGTCGAGCCTAGCTTGGCTCATTATCATGATTGATTCGGTCGACTCTTACCTTCTGTTCCTCATTCGGCTTACTTTTGCTCGATCATTTGTCGCAGTCCCATCTTTGTCCTTAGTTCTCCGAAGCGTTGATTTGGGAGTGGCTTCGTCCGGCAATCAACGATGTTCACCTCGGTGTCAATCTTCCAGACTTCGAGCTTCTTCTCAGTTATGAGCTCCCGGATGTGATGATACCACACCAGAATATGCTTTGTCTTTGCGTGATAAACAAGATTGTTGATGAGGTGTATTGCGCTCTGTGAGTCACAATAGATGGTAGGCATTGGTCGGTCGATTCGGCCTGTAGCTAAAAAGTTGGCAGAGAGTCGGTGCAACCAGATCGCTTCCTTCGCTGCCTTAGATGTTGCTATGTACTTAGCCTCCGTGGTTGACAGAGCCATAAATTCTTGAAGTTTGTGTTGGGATTTCGGTCCCTCCGGATGGGATGTCCCCGGAGATAAATGACGGCAAGCCCGGTTGCGGTTACGGAACCGGATGATGAAGAGTACCCGGATACGGATCCGGATGATGAAGACCCCGGTTACGGAGCCGGATGACAAAGAGAAGACCCGGCCACGGAGCCGGATGATGAATGTACCCGGAGAGAGATCCGGATGCGGGGACATATTTGTGAATATGTTTGCCAAGGGCCCTTGTGGCTATATTTGTAAATAGCCCGAAAGTCATATGTATATAAATATGACTTAGGGCAAACAGTTTGGTTGTTGTTGCTCATTTTATGTTCTAGTCGAGAGAGCGGAGTGAGAGCAGCCGAGAGAGAGAGAGAGAGAAAGGAAGAGGTCGACGCCTCTGTGTATTGCCGCCGCCTGTGGCGAAGACAGTGAGCTCAAGGTTGTTGCCTTGAAGCTTCACCATTGTACATCTCTGTGTATAGTGTGAGTTGGAGTTTGAGGACTCCCGTGGTTTTTCCCATTTAGGGTTTTCCACGTAAAATATCCTGTGCACTCTTCTCTCTGTAGTCTTGGAGCATTTCGTGTTTTCCTGTTTTCTGTGATTTGATCCTATTTCTCGGTTGTGGCCGAGCGCTGGGTACGACAAACTGGTATCAGAGCACGGTAACACAGAAAATGGAAGGCGGCAGCAGCGGGCAGCCGGGAATGATGGTGCTGAATGCGCAGAACTACGCCGACTGGAAGATCAAGATGGAGGATCTTTTGATTGTTCGGGACCTGTACGAACCGATTGACAGGTCGGAAATACCGAAGGGGGTACTTGAGACGGAATGGAGGCTACTGAACCGGAAAGCCGTTGCAACCATTCGGCAATACGTCGACGTGAGCGTCTTGCAACATGTGGCGAACGACACCAACGCATACGAGATGTGGCGGAAGCTGTCGGGCCTCTACGAGAGGAAGAATGCGTTGAACCGGACCTCCCTGATGAGAAAGATAGTGAACCTCAAGTACCGGGACGGCGAGAGTATGGTGGAACACGTAAGCACGTTCATGGGATTCGTGAACCAGCTTGCGGCGATCAAGTTCCCGTTGGAGGATGCAATGCAAGCCATCATCCTGATGTGTACATTGCCGGACAGCTGGGAGAACTTGGTGGTGACTCTCAGCACCTCCTGCACCGAAGATAACTTGTCTCTACAAACGGTAAAGACAAGTATCTTGAACGAAGAAGCGCGTCGGAGAGATAAAGAACCGGCCTCCGACTCGAAGGCGCTGCTTACCGAATCGGAACGGGGAAGACAATGGAACCGGAGTCCGCAAAGACGGGAGAAGTCGGGGACCCGGTCGCAGTCAAGAGGAAGACCCACATGCTTCCACTGTGGGAAGCCGGGGCACTTCCGGAAGAATTGTCGGCATTACCGAAAGGACAACGGAGCCGACGACACCGATTCGAAGAAGTCACCGGAGAGAAACGGTGCATACAGGGGAGCCACGGACCGGAGAGGTTCGGATCGGCGAGGGCAGGACCGGAGAGGAACGACAGCACTCGCGGCAAGTGAAGAAGAGATAATGCTCATTACCGAAGAGAGGGAGCTGAACCTTGCCGGAGAAGAGATGACCTGGGTGGTCGATTCCGGAGCGTCGTTCCACCTGACCCCGGAGAAGAAATACTTCTCATCCTACACAGCCGGTGAGCATGGCTGTGTCCGGATGGGAAATGAAGGTACGTGCCGGATTGCCGGCATAGGAGACGTGTGGCTGATGACATCAACCGGATGCAAAATGCTGCTGAAGGATGTTCGACACGTTCCGGAGGTTCGATTGAACCTGATTTCGGCTGGGAGGCTAGACGATGAAGGCTACACGGGTAGCATCCGGAACGGTGTCATGAAGTTCAGCAAGGGGAGTCTGATAGTGGCTCGGGCCCGGAAAGTCAACACACTGTACCTGATGAATTCCCGGCTATGTCCGGAAGAGCTGAATGTGGCAGCCGACACTGCCGGTGAGCTGTGGCACAAGAGACTGTGCCACATGAGTGAGAAGGGGATGAAGAGGCTTGCAGAAGACAACCTTATTCCAGTGAAGCATGTGCACCTGGAGAAGTCACCGACTGCCTGGCCGGTAAGCAAAACCGGGCCTCCTTCCACTCAAGGCCACCGACGAGACGTAGTGCACCATTGGAGCTGGTGCATACTGACGTGTGTCAAGTAGAAACGAAGTCACATGGCGGAGCCCAGTACTTCGTAACATTCATAGATGATCACAGCCGGAAGCTGTGGACGGCACCGTTGAAGACAAAGGACCAAGTATTGTCCGTCTTCAAAGAACTCCACGCGAGAGTGGAAAGGGAATCCGGCAAGAAGCTGAAAGCGATACGAGCGGATAACGGAGGGGAATATCGGGGGCAGTTCCAGGAGTACTGTCGCTCGAAGGGAATCCGGCTCGAGTTTACAGTGCCGAAGACGCCGGAACTGAACGGGCTGGCCGAGAGGATGAACCGGACCATAATGGAGAGGGTCCGGAGTATGCTGGCACATGCGAAATTACCCAAGGGGTTTTGGGCTGAGGCAATGTCGACGGCGACATACGTGATAAACAGATCACCCTCAGTACCTTTGGACGGAGACACGCCGCAGAAAGTGTGGACCGGTAAGGAAGTGTCCTACCGGCATCTGAAGGTGTTCGGGTGTCTCGCATACGTGCATGTGGCAAAGGACCGGAGAGGAAAGCTAGATCCAAAGACCCGGCCATGCATATTCCTCGGTTACGGCGACGACGAGTTCGGCTACCGAGTATGGGACCCGGTCGACAAGAAGATATTCAGGAGTCGAGATATCATCTTCATGGAGGACAAGACACTCGCCGACTGGGAGTCGGAGAAGAAGATGAAGAGCTCCAAGTCGACCGGTGAGGATCAACTCTACAAGGAGCAGTCCCGACCGGCAAGAGACCGGTTAGCACTCGAGGATCCGGCCGAAGACGGTGAAGAAGCAGAACCGGCCGAAGAAGATGAAAATGATACCGGAACCGGCCCCGATCCCGAAATGGATTCGGATGAAGAAGAATCGGAAGAACCGGTTACCGAAGCTCCGGAACGGAGATATCCTCTAAGAGAGAGAAGGGCCCCCCGGAGATTTCCGGAACCAGAGCACGTGCTGCTAACCGACGAGGGGGAGCCGGAGAGCTTTGAAGAAGCGAAGCATGACACCCATAGCCGCAGGTGGTTAAGTGCCATGCAGGACGAGATGGATTCCCTGCATGAGAACCACACATATGAACTTGTGGAGTTGCCGAAAGGAAAACGGGCACTCCGTAACAAGTGGGTGTTCAAGCTGAAACCGGGAGATGCCGGAAAACCCCCAAGATACAAAGCCAGGATCGTGGTGAAGGGGTTCCAGCAGAAGAAGGGCGTCGACTTCGACGAGATATTTGCCCCGGTAGTGAAGATGACCTCCATCCGGACGGTGCTGAGCATAGCGGCAAGCATGGACCTCGAGATAGAACAGATGGACGTGAAGACGGCATTCCTTCACGGTGACCTCGAAGAAGAGATCTACATGCAGCAACCGGAAGGATTCGAGAAGAAAGGGAAGGAGCACCTGGTATGCCGATTGAAGAAGAGCCTTTACGGACTGAAGCAGGCTCCCCGGCAATGGTACCGGAAGTTCGACTCCTTCATGACAGACGAAGGATACCACAAAACGCAGTCCGATCACTGCGTGTTTGTGAAAAAGTTTGAAGGAGGAGACTCTCTAATACTCCTCCTGTACGTGGACGACATGTTGATCGTCGGACGGGACCAGGTCAAGATACGGATGCTGAAGAAAGCTCTTCACCGAACCTTCTCTATGAAGGACCTGGGTTCGGCAAGGCAAATACTAGGGATGCACATCATCCGGGACCGGAAGAAGAAGCAGTTGTGGCTGTCACAGGAGAAGTATGTGACAAAGGTGCTTCAACGGTTCAACATGTCAGAAGCAAGACCGGTCGGATCGACCCTCCCGGCAAACTGCAAGCTGTCCAGCAAGCAAAGTCCCAAGACAAAGGCTGAAAAGGAGGATATGATGAAAGTACCATATGCCTCTGCCGTCGGAAGCTTGATGTACGCAATGGTGTGTACAAGACCGGACATTGGATACGCAGTCGGAGTGGTGAGCCGGTACATGAGCAATCCCGGTAAAGAGCATTGGAACGCGGCCAAGTGGATACTCCGATACCTGAAGGGCACGGCAAACATGTGCCTCCGATTCGGCTCCGGTAAGCCCGAACTCGACGGCTTCACCGATTCGGATATGTCGGCTGATGCAGATACCAGCCGGTCCACATCAGGGTATGTGATGACGTATGCAGGGGGAGCTGTTTCGTGGCAGTCGAGGCTGTAGAAGACGGTTGCGTTGTCAACCACGGAGGCGGAGTACATGGCGGCTGTTGAAGCCGGCAAGGAAATAATATGGATGAAGGACTTCATTAGAGAGCTCGGTATCCGGCAGGAGGAGTACCGACTCTATTGCGATAGTCAGAGTGCCATCCACCTTGCGAAGAACGCGGCCTATCACTCCCGGACGAAGCACATCCAGCGAAGATATCACTGGATCCGGGAAAGGATAGAAGACAAGGAGTTCGTGCTGACAAAGATCCACACGGACGAGAACGGGTCGGATATGCTGACCAAGGTGCTCACACCCGACAAGCTGGAAGCATGCCGGAAGAGGATCAGATTGGAGAGACATCCCATGCCGAAGTGAAGGGGGAGTTTGTTGGGATTTCGGTCCCTCCGGATGGGATGTCCCCGGAGATAAATGACGGCAAGCCCGGTTGCGGTTACGGAACCGGATGATGAAGAGTACCCGGATACGGATCCGGATGATGAAGACCCCGGTTACGGAGCCGGATGACAAAGAGAAGACCCGGCCACGGAGCCGGATGATGAATGTACCCGGAGAGAGATCCGGATGCGGGGACATATTTGTGAATATGTTTGCCAAGGGCCCTTGTGGCTATATTTGTAAATAGCCCGAAAGTCATATGTATATAAATATGACTTAGGGCAAACAGTTTGGTTGTTGTTGCTCATTTTATGTTCTAGTCGAGAGAGCGGAGTGAGAGCAGCCGAGAGAGAGAGAGAGAGAAAGGAAGAGGTCGACGCCTCTGTGTATTGCCGCCGCCTGTGGCGAAGACAGTGAGCTCAAGGTTGTTGCCTTGAAGCTTCACCATTGTACATCTCTGTGTATAGTGTGAGTTGGAGTTTGAGGACTCCCGTGGTTTTTCCCATTTAGGGTTTTCCACGTAAAATATCCTGTGCACTCTTCTCTCTGTAGTCTTGGAGCATTTCGTGTTTTCCTGTTTTCTGTGATTTGATCCTATTTCTCGGTTGTGGCCGAGCGCTGGGTACGACAGTTTGGACCTCCATTATATAGCACCCCGACCATAGGTGAAGATATAGCCAGATGTTGACTTTTGATTGTCCTGCATAGCGGAATTAGTGTAGCCTTTGACTTCGGCTGAGGTTGTCAAGCTGAAAGTATCTTCAGTCCCTCTCAGGTACCTGAAGATTTGCTTGACAGCCTCCCAATGCTTCCGTCTTGGGTTTGACATGTACTGGCTAACCACTCCTACGGCATAGGTTAGGTCGGGTCAAGTCGCCACCATTGCGTACATGATACTCCCTACAATTGATGCGTAGGGTATCTTCCCATTAAGCCCTCTCTACTTGTTCGTTGAAGGAGAGTCTTTGTTTAATAGTTGGATCGACGTCGAAAGCGGTGTTGGTGTTGGCTTCGTATTCTCCATGTTGAAGCGCCTCACCACCTTCCGGATATAGTCAGACTAGGAGAGTCAGAGAGTCTTGGTCGTCCGATTTCGCTTGATCCTCATGCCCAGTATGTGAAGGACTTGTCCGAGTTCCTTCATTGCGAACTTGTCGTGAAGGCTTCACTCAGCTTTGCGATCTCTGCTTGATTGCTTACTACAATCAGCATGTTGTCGACATATAGGATCGGTAAATCCTAGAATCGTTGGCCAATTGCCGAACATACATGCATGGGTCGGAGTCGGATCAGTGGTATCCAAGCTGCCTCATGTAGGAGTCAAAGTTCTGGTACCACATCCTCGGCGCTTGTTTCAAGACATAGAGGCTTTTCTTCAATTGACATACGAGGTGACTTTCCTCCCCCGTCGTCGTGAAGCCTGCCGGTTGAGACATGTAAATGTCTTCTTCCAGATCTCTGTGTAGGAATGTCGTCTTTACATCCAACTGCTCTAGCTGTAGGTCTGTTGTCGCCACAACTCGTGGTAAGAGTCTGAGGGTGGTCATCTTGACTACTGGTGAAATATCCCACAGTAATCGACCCCATGTTCTTGTTTGAACCCTTTCAAGAAAAGCCGAGCTTTGTACTTGGGTTTTGTCTGAGTCAGATTCATATTTGTATCGGAAAACCCATTTGCAAGGTAGCGGCTTTCTTCCAGCTAGTAGTTCAACCAGCTCCCATGTCTGATTCTTGTGAATCGAGTCCATTTCGGATTTCATGGCTTGTTGCCATGTATCGGTGTCCGGTGTGGCCATAGCTTCATTGTCTGTGCTTGGTTGGCCTGCATCGGTGTAGTTTACGTAGTCGAGGCCCGATTGATAAAACTCTATTGGCCTTCGAGCTCGTCTAGATCTCCTCGGTCCCAAAATAAGTGGTTCGGATCCTTCGATCGTCTCTATTGGTTGATCGACATTTGTTGAGCCACTTGTGTCTGGAGTCTTGTTGGTTTATCCGGACCCATGTTGGGATTTTAGTGGTGTTGTGATGTTCTCCCTTGGGTACTTGATCGACTCAGATCTGTTTTTCCCTTGAGTCGTATCCGGTGTTTCGGTCGGTTGGATTCTATCTCTTTTGACACTATCATTTCCAACTCCGGTCAATTTGACTTTGCCTTTGATGACTTTGTCGTTGAGATCAACTTGTGGACCTCCTACCGATTCAGAGTCGGCATGTATGTTGTCGGCTTGCTCGAGTTCGACTATTTGTCGAGGCTCTGAGTCAGCTCGTTGGGTCGTTCTTTCTATGACAACTCTGTCGTCTTCAAAGGATACCCTTTTGCCAACAGTTTTCTATTGGTTCCGTTGAGAGAAGATAGAGTCTTCATTGAAGACTATGTCAGTGCTCCAGATTAGTTTCCGGTTCTCTGGATCCCATAGCCGGTAGCTGAAGTACCCATCGGTTCCATAACCGAGAAATATGCAGTTCGTTGCATGGGATGCCAACTTGGTCCTTTTCTCCTTGGGGATGAATGCGTAGGATTCGCATCCGAATACACTATGCCTATCGTAGGTCGGTTGTTTGCCTGACCATAGTGCTTGTGTTACTTCAAGCCTAATTGCTTTTGACGGCGAAAGATTTACTAGGTATACTGTCGTTTGCAATGCCTCGGCCTAGTACTCCAACTTCAGTCCGGCTTGCTGGAGCATTGTTGTCACCCTCTCCTGAATCATTCAGTTGAACTGTTCTACCACTCCATTCTGCATGGGTGTGTAAGGCATGGTATTTTAATGTTGGATCCCTTTGTTGGACAGGTACTGTTTGAAGGTTCCAGAGGTATATTCTCCTCCGTTGTCGGATCTGAGTGTCTTCACTTTGTATCCCGACCGGTTCTCCACTTCAGTTGTCCATTGAGTGAAGACGTCGAGCACTTCGTCTTTGGACTTGATGGAGTAGGCCGAGACCTTCCGTGTACAGTCATCTACGAAGGTGATGAAGTATTGAGAGCCTCCTAGTGATCGCTCTGGCATGGGCTCACAGATATCTCTGTGCACGAGTTTTAGGGGTTGTCGTATCGTCTCGTAGTGGAGAGTGTGCGGACTTCGAGTCTGTTTCCCGTATCGACAATGCTCACAGAAGTTTGTCTTTGCTTGGAGTTTAGGGATGTAGTCGACCACCATCAACTGATCAAGTTCAGCTTGATACATATGGCCGAGTCGGCCATGCCATAAGTTCAGGTCGGTCTTTTCGGCTACATTCACGACCCCTTCTAGATTGATTGCCATCAGTGGGTACAAGTTGTTGTACTTGTGCCCTCTCCCAACTCTATGATTTCCTCGGTTTATCATCCATACCGACTCACTTAGAGTCATTTTGTACCCTTCTTCGGCTAACATGCCGATGGAGACCAGACTCCTTTTTAGATCGAGTACTTGCCGGACTTGGTGCAGGGCGATCATGTTGTCATTTGGCAATCTGATGGGAGCCTCTCCGGTCCCTGTAATTTTGCATTCCTGCCCGTTGCCTAGTCAAATTGTGCCACTGGCATCGGTTGAATACTTCGAACACCATTCAATATTAGGGGTCACGTGGAGTGTGGCATCGGAATCCAATAGCCACGTCTGTGCATCCTATGCACTATAGAGGACTTCTCCAATCACTGAATCCTCTAAGGAGAGAATTTCTCCTGATCGGGTGTCGACAACATTGATTTGGTTGCCTGTAGGAGAGTGGTCCAAGTTGGGTCTTCCTCGATTCCGTTCGGATGGCCGACCACTCTCTTTTAACTTGATTGACCAGTAGTCCGAAACATTGTGGCCAACTTTTTTTGCAGTGTGCAGAATTCACTTGATCAGCCCGTTCTCGACTTCAACTGCTATCAGTCTCCCCTTGTTTTTTATCGTTGTCGGGTTGTCCTCTCGTTCTACTCTGTTGGTCAAACGACTCGGTCGAGTGATGGGTTTCGGCTGATTCATCGATGGTAAGTCCCATCGATTTTCACCAAATGTCCTTGGTGAGAACTTGGTCGATCGTCTCATCCAAATTTAGGATCGGTCGGCTATTGGCGTATGTTGTGCAGAATATCTCCCAACTCGTCGGCAAGCTCGATAGGAGGGCAAGGGCTTTCACTTCTTCTTCAAAGTTGATCCCTTTTGAGGAGCGTTCTGACAACACTTGACTAAAGGCTTTGATGGGGGAGGTAGCCGGATCAGACTCTCTCATCTTCATGTTGAACAATTGTTTGATCAAAATCAGTTTTGAAGATGAGGATTTTTTCTCGTACACGGCTTGTAGTTTCTCCCATAGTGAGAATGTTGTCATCTTTTTTGCCATGCAAAAGTAGAAGTTTTCGGCCAAATGGATTCAGATGGTGGAGCGTGCGATTTCGTCTGTAGATCTCCAATCTTCGGCTATCATCGAGGCAGGTTTTTACTATGCCAAATGGCTTTGACTTGTCTTCTGATGATCAACACGTCCTGCATCATCTCCTTCCAAAGGGAAAAGTTTTTGCCATCGAATTTTCTGATTTCAACTCTTGTTCCAAATGTTGAAGCCATATTCTTCTTTGAATGTGAACTTTTACTGACCTGATCTTTTTCCTTTCAGCCTTTTTCTATTGTCTGTTGTTGCCAAGTAGCAAGTCGCTCTGATACCAATTGAAGAACAGATATGCGCGGAAATGTATGTGAGGACTTGTCGGTTATGCTCAGCAAACAACACAGAAGGAGGGCAAGAAGATATAGACAGATGATAGACACACATATGAAGCTTTAATGGAAGCTCTCTTTATTTCTGTTCTCTATCTCAGAAACTCGATGTACAAGATGATCAAGTGTTCTCTCTTTACAATGTTCGGTTATCGCTTATATACTAAGACTTAACTCTTTAGAAGAGTTCACACTAGGATACAAAGTGGAAGGAGTAGGCCTTTTATGCCAACAGTCAGCACACTGCCAACTTGTTCATCTCCGACTGCACACCGGGGGGCTGGATCATATACACCTGTTCTTCAAGATCGCCTTGAAGAAACACATTCTTCACATGCATTTGGTCATAATGCCACCCCCTCGTTGCTCCAATTGCCAGCACCACACGAACCGTCGTCATCTTCGCTACTGGAGCGAAGGTCTTGTCGTAGTCAATTCTGTGGGTCTGCACATATCCTTTTGCCACTAACCGGACCTTGTACCGGTTGACCGAACCGTCGGCATTGTACTTCACCTTGAATACCCACTTGCAGCCGATCGGTTTGCAATGTCGGGGAGGGTCAACCAGGTCCCATATGTTGTTGGCATCGAGTGCCCGCATCTCTTCCTCCATAGTGGCACACCAATGTGCGTCCTTTGTCGCTTCTACATAGCTCTCCGGCTCACGTACTTCCACCACTTTCGTCATGTATGCATAGTGATGCCCCATGTACTCATTGTACCGATACCGTTTTACAGGATTCTTTTGGCGGGTCAATCGACGTAATTTCTCATTAGCCTATTTTAGGGCCTTCTTGGCCGATTCAGACTTCATTTTTGAACGTCTGTCCTTGTTCTTTCCGGAGTTAGATTCGCTCTGATCCGACTTGACCCTACCGGTGCCATTTTCTGGCATCTTCTTCTTTCCCTTCTCTTTGAGCGGGAACCGTCTCCTTGGTTCCTTATGCGGGGAGAGCACTACCGAGTCTCCATTACTCGTTGGCTCGTCATCCAACTGATCATTCGGACATAGTCACTCATTTGGCCCGCTCAGCCGAAATGAGATCAGACTCTCATCTAGAGTACCAAATTATTATTATTCTTCTGCCTAGATCATTTCGGGCTCACTGTCCTCATCCTCCGGAATCGGATAGTCAGAATTGTCGGGGATCATAGTAGTTGTACCCCATTCTGCTCATGTGGGTAGCCAACCAATATGCACTTCTCTGACTTTGGGTCCAACTTTCTCCGCTTCTCATCCAGTACATGCACATAGCCTATGCTACCGAATACCCTAAGGTGTCTTAAGTTCGGCTTCCGCCCGAAATACAGCTCATGTGCTGACACGTTCACCCCGATCTGGTTTTGGATGTAGACGGACGGACGTCCGGACCACTTCGACCTATTAGAACTTGGGCATGCTCTTCTCTTCCAATAATCGCCCGGTTCTTCCTCTCGGTTATGCCGTTTTGTTCTAACGTGTATCGACAGCTGAATTCCCTCCGAATTCCCTTCTGTTGCAAATAACTCTTGAAGTAAGACCATCAGTATTAAATAATCAGTACTGATTCAACTGCTCACAAAAGAATACATTATAATCAGTAATCAGTAATGTTAGTACTAAATAGCCAAGACCTTCATGTGGTGTTGTTCGATCATGCAGAGCCTAGTAAGTGAAGTGATCACAAAACGTACAATGTAATGAACAATTTAGTACTAATACAAGTAGTCCAATGGATAATTAAGATACTCTGTACTAAATAATCACTACTTAATCAATTGATCACCAAGAAATACAATGTAATTAGTATTGTTAGTACTTAATCAATAAAAAAGGGACTTGAGGGCACAATACTGAACCATCTGGACACAAAAAGTCAATATTTCATTTGGTAATGAACAATGTTAGTACTAAACAACCAAGACCTTCATGTGGTGTTGTTCGGTCATGCAGAGCCTAAGTCAAGTGGACAGAAAACGTACAATGTAATGAACAATTTAGTACTAATACAAGTAGACAATTAAGACCTTCAGTACTTAATCAACTAATCACCAAGAAATACATTCTAATCAGTATTGTTAGTACTTAATCAACAAAAAAGGAACTTGAGGGGATAGTACTGAACCATCTGGACACAAAAAGTCGATATTTCATGTGGTAATGAACAATGTTAGTACTAAATAGCCAAGACCTTCATGTGGTGTTGTTCGGTCATGCAGAGCCTAAGTCAAGTGGACACAAAACGTACAATGTAATGAACAATTTAGTACTAATACAAGAAGTCTAGTGGACAATTAAGACCTTCAGTACTAAATAATCAATACTTAATCAATTGATTAACAAGGAATACAATGTAATCAATAATGTTAGTACCGAATCCTCAAAGAAGGAACTTAAAGGAACAATATTAAACCACCTAGATGTGTATATTTCATGTGGTAATGAACAATGTTAGTACTAAACAACCAAGACCTTCATGCCTATTTGTTCGGACATGGAAAGCCTAAGTCAGGTGGACACAAAAAGTACTAATACAAGTTATACAACTAAACATTTAAGACCTTTAGTACTAAATAAAGCATTAAACCGAACCATTAAAAAAAATTCAAACCGTTGAGCCATTAAACCGGTAAAACCTCGGTTTTGGTTTTCAGCTTAGGTCAAATTTAAAATTTAAAATTTAAAATTTTAAAATTTAAATTTTAAAATTTTAAAATTTTAAAATATTTCATTATTTAAATTTTCTTAATTTTAAATATTTTCCTAAAATGTGAGAATAAGGCATGAAAATGAAAAGATTGTTTAAAAACATTTTTTTTTATTTAAAAAAAAAACCCGTTAAACTGTTTAAACTGTGGTTTCTAATTGTTGAAACTGAACCGAACCGTATTCGTTGTAGTTTCGCGGTTCGGTTTGGTTTGAACCGAACCGTTGCCGATTGTTAGATACGTGGGAACATGTTGTGCTTTGGGAGCCTTAGGTGTTGGGCTATATAAAGCGAACTAGCTACTCACTTCATCACGACATCTTGAGATGTTGTCATGACTCTATTAGTGACTTCTTTAGGTTCATTTATTCAACAACCAAGGTATAACATAGGGTAATATTTGGTGTTATGGGAGACTGTGTTGGGCCAACATGTTGTGCTTTGGGAGCCTTAGGTGTTGGGCTATATAAAGCGGACTAGCTACTCCCTTCATCACGGCATCTTGAGATGTTGTCATGACTCTATTAGTGACTTCTTTAGGTCCATTTATTCAACAACCAAGGTATAACATAGGGTAATATTTGGTGTTATGGGAGACTGTGTTGGGCCAACTACTGCTCTCTCTTTATCGTTTCTACCATAGCTCCACTGTTGCATCTAAAGAGCCTGTACTAGGGTGAATCCTGAGTATTCCTCAGCCCTATTGACATCATTCCTAACCCTTACACACTGATGGTATTTTATGTTTGTCTCATGTCCTTCGCTCGGGGGTGGTTGGTGTGGTTAAGCATTGTTAATCCATTCTTCTCCTTAATCTCTTATCCTTTTGCTCATCTTATATAAGGTAATTTCTGAGAAATATGATGACTTGTTGGACGGACATGATAATGTAAGTGTCATACTCAAATGTCCACCAAGAAGGGTGTTGTTTCTCCCATATTATCTTTCTTGATTCATTTACTTTTGAATTTTTCCTTACTTTCTTCTCTGGGGTAAAAGTCTGAGCACGTGGTTTGTAACTTTGCTCATGCATATATATGTATGGCAAAGGTAAGTTTGAAGAACTTGAGACCATGGCCCTTATTGGATCAAGCTTACCTTTAGCAGCATTCATCTAAAACAAACAATATTCTATTACAATCACTGAGAGAGAGAACGAAAAAAGACAAAGTAATATTATTGTTGACTGATAACCAAAATGACCAGTAAGACCAAAGCATTTTTACAAATTTATAAAGCTGACATGATTGCATTTCATCATAAATATGGCATACAGTGTATAAACAAACTAGACATTGTGATTGAGGTGTGTTCTCTAGACCTTGAAAGTCTAGAGCTTGAGTTTGTGACTCCCGATTAGTTACTGGTTACTAGGAGTCCTTGTGTGATGATGCCTGGGTGCATATCGCATGAAATGATGTGAAAGTGTTCCTACTTCCTAAGAATAACACATTTTTCGTCTTCAAAACATATGCGAACCCCATAGAGAAGGTTACATGGCAACCCCTTTGTACAGAGATTGTGGTGCTAATTTTCTCTTATCAATCAAGGCACGACAGTCAGATCTAGTTTCCATTGGATAGAAACATCAAGATATCAAGTCATACCATCATTGTTTGCACTCCAGAAGCATATTGCTTCTATATGATATTCAAAGACCTATATTCACTATTCTTTCCTCAAACAGATAATCCAAAATTCACAGTTCATAAATCATGAAAAATTCTTAAACTCTAAAATCCAAAATCTTGAAACACATGATTAATAATCCTATATTGTGTCACTTTTCAAAGCGTAAATTCTTGACAATGCAAGGGAGCATATTGCACCACCTACCCATTGCACCATTTTCAAGAAATGAAGACAAACTATCCAACCTGGTATAATCACACTTTGCTTTCTATAGGTGAACCATACAACAAATGCAAAGGGGTAATCATATACATACCTGAGCCCTAACACACATGGATACATGTGCCATACACGAAGTAAAAACGATGAAATTCCTGGTGTTCATAATAAGCACTCATGAATATAGTATCTTTGTTCTTGATGTTGCATCCCCAATTTGACTAGATTCTTAGAAAGAAGGGCCCATGTGCTGGAAGATTCTCAAAAATGTTCACCTGATTCGTCATGTCATATCAATATTTCAAATAACCAAATCGAACACATGCTACAAAGAGATTCTACATGAAGATGTAATGCACCTTTCTGTCAACATGAAAAACTGTCTTATCGCACTCATACAAAACTTCTCTAGATATCCAATCCATATAGTCACCTTATCATCTCCCAAAGAGATTCTATATGAAGATGTGATACAACTTTCTGTCAACTTGAAAAACTGTCTTATTGCATTCATGCAAAACTTCTCTAGATATACAATCCATATAGTCATCTTACATATTTCTAGTTTTAAAATGTTTTCATTTGTTAATATGCGCACTGCACATGATTGCCCAGTCACATTGGTAGGTTTTGCAGCACCATTCTTCTCCTTCTCTGCAGTTACTTGCCCTAAGTCAGATCTTTTTTGTGATTTCTAACAAGATCTTTTTTGTTTTAACCTTTTGGCCTTCAGATCAAAATACTTCTCGGAACGGATTGGCATAAGAATTTTGATTATTTTAAGAAGCCCGACTTTTTTGTGAAGGTAATTAAGTAGTTATTTCTTTGAGTGGTTCTCCAGACAAGAAAGAACTTTTGGATTGTGTTTAGTAACTTCAGAATGTCAGTTATTTTATTGAATTCTGGTTCTTTTTACAGGTTGCAATTCATGGAATACCTGCTGATAAGGCAAAGAAGACGACATCTATTAAGTACAAAAACAATCAACCTAATTGGGAGGATGAAACTTTCGAATTCCAGATTAGAGGTATGTACACATTTGCTAGTATATGCAGAATTGGAAGAGTGGTTTAATATAATATTAGGATGCAATAATTCCCTATCATATGGCATAGTACCATATTAGGATGTATGCATGCATGTTGCTTAATACTTAATCATATGGTTTAATACTGTATTAGGATGTGTGCATATGGTTCAGAGTTTTTTGTCCTTTTTAGTAATGTCTAATCAGAGCATGGAAATCCTCAAAAAACAGTAAACAGAAATGGAAAAACTTCCAGAGTTTCCACTTTTGATGACGTGAAGAGATACAATATTGCGGCTAGAAGTGAGGGAGAATGATAGACTACAAAGGGATGATTTTGTTGGGCAAGCTTGCTTTCCCGTGCGAGAGATGAAGACAGGTATACGGTCGGTACCTTTGAAGAGTAAAGATGGAGATTCAGTATCATCTAAGCTCCTATGTATGATAAAGGTACAATCTTTGAATTGCCTGAACTAGTAGTGGCCCAAATTGTAGCATAATTTTTTTTCTATATTGTTTCGATTATAAAAAAACAAAACAACCCAAAATTTAACAGTCACATTTGTTTACTGCAAAATGTGTTCCCATTACTTCTTGATTCAAGTAGGGAATGGGGATAGAGCATTGCCAGAAACATAGCAGTAATTGCATTCGCAGAATGTTTACTTGAACCTCGAAAGGTCTAGCCCTCTGTTTCATGGAAGTAGATACTCTTTCGTTACTCTTGTTTTATTTTGCATGTATGTAAACTGCAAGACAAAAACAATTAGACTTCTTTATGAATCCATTCAAGATCAACAGGACAGCTCTTTGATTTTTACACTCTAGATTATTTTCTAGTTCTTGTTTTTACTCATGCTAAATTTTTTGTCTGGATGAGACCTTGCATGGCATTTCTCGTGTATCATTTTTTGGGTCTCATATGTGACATTAGAAACAAAGCTAAAATTCAAAAACCGCACAACCATTTTATTGGGATCTTTCATGTATAAAAAGTACTGAAATTCTCGCCATGTTGAATCACCATGGTGGTTTATATATCCTTGACTCCCTTGTAAAGATATTGCATTTGTTCATACTAAAGGGTGCATGTGGGGAATACAATTACACATACATTTCTTGTCCAACATTATGAATTTGGGAAAACATAAAAAAAATTGCACTCCATTTGAGGGCAATATTAATCCAATGCATATGAGTGCAAATATCATTTTTAATTCATGTAGTGTAGTGATAATCTGAATGGAACATATAAAACTTATGCCTATTGCGTAGGATAGATTACATTACTGATACCCTTAATTCCTAATAATATCAAAATGTTCCCTTTGTTGAGAAACTATGTCATAAAATGAGGAACTATGGTGTTGGCTACCAAGCATTTCATAGAAGATATAAAACAGATTAACAATGACAATTTTGACCATAGTGATATTCAAAACCTTTTGCCCATCAGTTTTGCAGTTGCTTGAAAAAGGGTTTTTCTTTTTTTCTTTTAGCAACACCTTATATTACTAGTGGAAAATGTCGAAGTGAGATGAAAACCCACAAAGATAGTCTATAAGTTTTCACTACTGAAAATAAAAGTGAAATGTTTGTTCAAAGATTTCAACAATTTGAAAACAATCACAAAGAGATTGCTTGAGAGAGAACCTAAAGAAACAACAGTAAGTAGTGTAGTTACCCAAAATGACACACATGGTTCTAACTTACCCCAATGGTTCAAAGCAACCACGATTTTCAGTCAATTGAAAAACTAGCATCTGGCAAATGATGAGGAAGGAGACCGAACAACCAAAACAAATTTTCATGCCATGTTTAGAAACTTGAGTCTAAGATTACCTTAAGTTTACAAATAAAAGTTCTTGTTGATGAAACAATCCATAACAAATGAAGTGGTGTTTTTGATCCTCTATGACATCACATACAAAGAGAATGGCTAATTCTCTTGCTCTTTAAGTGGAGTTCAATTGATAATATACCCCACAAGCATCACCACAAGAACATTATTTTTTCAAGTGGCAATCCTTGTTTCTAAAGTGTAACAAATCTAGTCTTCCACCATATCTCTAGTTTGGTGATTTGCTAGAGAGCATTCCCATGACCTTGAACCCAAGGAGGAGGTAGTAGTAGCATGCAAACATTATAAATTGATAATGCATAAATGCAGACACTTAAATATTGTCCTTTAATTGGCAATTCAAGAGCCTATGTGATGCCTCTTGTGGTGGCAGGAGGAGTAAATTGAAGTATTTGATAAAATATTTTCATATCATATGTATTTGTGATGTGAACCCAAATTATGACGTATTGTGGCATCTCGAAAGTACATGTACCCCCTCATTAAGCACGTAAAAAATATGATATAATACCTTGTTTGGCTAAAAAGAATGATCTATGGAGTTCCATATAGGTTAATGAGGTTATAATGGAAACACCAATGGAGACTCTAACATCTCGTGATGAAGCTGCCAACATGCATGCCCTTGCATTCCAACTAAGATGTTGAGAATAAACTTCCAATCTCTAACCAAATTGGTGTTAAAAGAACACCTTTGATGCAAGTCACGACCATCAAATGTGCCAAACAAATACTCCCAATAAGAGATTTCAAAAACACCAAAATTAGGGAATCCAATGTGCAATGAAATGTGAGCTGTTGTCATTAGCGCCTCAACCTAGAATGTTTTTGGTAATTTTTCATGTGCAAGCGTGCTTCAGACTCTCTCCATTATGGTCCGATTCATTCTCTCAGCCAACCCATTCAGCTCTGGCATTTTTGGCACGGTATACTCAAGCTGAATTCCTTCTTTTCGGCAATATTCTTCGAATGGTCCGCGGTACTCTCTGCCATTGTCCGCTTGGACTGCCTTCAACTTATAGCCGGTTTCTCTCTCGGCCCTCGCTTGGAACTCTTTGAAAAAGGATAACACTTGATCCTTCATCTTCAACACGGAAGCCTACAACTTCTAGTTATAGTCTTCTATATGCGACTTCGTGTCCACGTAGCATACATCCGTATGCATGATTTCCAACGGCTTTTTCTTCCTCATTGGGGGCCTTGTTTGGAAGGATGTTCGATTTTGCTTACCGGCAAAGCAATCCGTGCATCTCTCAAGTTGCACGTTCTTCACCTCCGGAATGAGGTTATCCTCGGCAAGCTTCCGCATCCCCTTTTGGCTCATGTGGCACAACTTCCTGTGCCATAGTTCACCGACTGTTTCGGCTGCCACATTCACTTCCCCATGGCATAATCGAGCATTCATTTCGTATAGTGTGTTGGTTTTTCGTGCTCGAGCCACGATTAGGCTCCCCTTGCAGAACTTCATGACACCATTCCGGATGCTACCCGTGTAGCCTTCATCATCCAGCCAACCGGTTGATAGCAGGTTCAATCGAACCTCCGAAACGTGTTGAACAACTCTAAGCACGAGTTTGCAGCCAATTGAGGTCACCAAACACACGTTTCCAATGCCAACGATTCGGCATGCTCCTTCATTTCCCATCTTTACGGATTCGAGTTCATCAGCCCTATACGATGAGAAGCATTTCCGGTTAGGGGTGAGGTGAAATGACACACCCGAATCGACCACCCATGTCGATTCATCGCTGACAAGGTTCACTTCGTTCTGCTCGCTAATGAGCAGCAACTGCTCCTCACTTGTTGCGATCGCTGAGGTGTTCTTGCTTTCCGAAATCTTTTTCGGTTGCACACCATCAGCTCCCCCTTTTTCCTTTCGGAAATGTCGGCAATTCTTTTGAAAGTGCCCCGGCTTCCCGCAATAGAAGCACGTGGGCCTTCCTCTCAACTTCGACCTTGTCCTCGACTTATCTCGGTTCTGGGGACTTCAATTTCGGCTCCTTCTTCTATCCATATCACCTTGTGTTATGAGAGCCTTCTGGTCGGTATTGGACTCTCGGTCCTTCCGGTGAGCTTCTTCGTTCAACAAGCTTGACTTCACCTGCTCTAGGGATAGATGTTTCCCTTCCGGTCCTGCATTGCCCAAAGTGACAACTAGTGTTTCCCAACTGTCCGGAAGGGATCCAAACAAGAATAGTGCAGACACGTCATCGACAAGAGGTACTTCTAGGGAGGTGGTTTGGTTCATTATTCCTTGGAAGGTATTGATGTGCTCCGCCATGCTGGAGCCATCCTGATACCGAAGTCTCACGATTTTTCTGAAGACTGAGACTTTGTTCATGACGTTCTTGTTTTCAAACATGATGCCGATCTTCTTCCATAGGACATTTGCTTCTGTTTCTTCACCGAAGTTGTTGTATAGACTCGTGTCTATAAAACATCTTATGTATGTGGTAGCTTTTAAGTGCAACGCTTCCCAAACCGCTGCATCAATCTTGTCTGGCCTTATATATCCGAACTGTACCGGCAACCAAAGATCTTTGCACATGAGCATGTCTCTCATCTTTGACTTCCACACTGAATAGAACTTAAACATGTCGCCGAACGAGTCTTCCATTGCTCTAATACCACTTTGTCGAGAATCGTGACCGGCCACAACCGGCTTCTTGTTTGGATGTTCAGGTGCAGGGAACATAAAATAGAATGAGCTCAGACAGAGTACAAAAACAGAAATAGCACTAGAGACAGAAACACACAATTTTAATGTGGAACCCGAAATGGGAAAAATGATGGGGGTTCACAAACCCCGAGAAACAGAATCACTATGTTAAAAAAGGAGGAGTACAACTAGAAGCTCTGAGGCAACAACCTCGAGATTCTACTTCGTCATCAGACGGCTAAAGAGTTACACATGCTCTCACTCTCACTCACTCACTATTACACATTTACAGAGGCAATGACCTTCTAAGTAACTATTTAACAATAACACATCATTAGTTTATTATGATTGCCCTAAGTACTTATAAACTAGTACACCTTTTGGGTTATTTACATGTGTAGCCCATAAGGGCATATTTAGATTATTTACAAGTATAATCTTCCGAGTTGGTTGTCTACAGGATTTCAGTTTCAGCCGAGGCTGAGTTCCTCATCAACTGGGCTCTTCTCTTCCCATCCGGAGGGACCCGTTTCCTAACACTACGGGTCGGCCTGCAATGAGAAACGGTTCTGACAAATTGTCAGAAGCCTCATCTATCTTACTATCAGCTAACCCAACATCAGCTATCCGGTAGAAGCCGACCACGGAGCACCTTCCGTGTGCACACCAAATGCTCAGGGATGTCAGCGGCACTAAGGACTGAGGGCTGTTATACCGACATGGTATAATTGAAAAGCTAGTCAATTACACCGATGTCGACTGGGCTAGTGACACATCGTATTGTCGATCCAATTCCGGTTATATGTTTTCTTTGGGTAGCGGGGTTGTAGCATGGAGCAACAAGTAGCAGCTGACAATGGCTTTGTCGAGCACTGAGGCTGAGTATCGTGGCGCTACTGTTGCTACCGGTGAAGCCATTTGCCTTCGGTGACTGATATTGTTAGGAATAGTACTGAGATAGGGAAGAAATTAGTACTCAGAGAGGAATATTAGTGTGAAAGTGTTTTTAGAATTCAAGGTATTGACGATTTGAAGATTGCTGTGTCATAGATAAGAATAGGACTCGATGAAAAACTCTAAAAAAAGCGTGGAAAAGAAAGCAAGGGAAAGTTATCTAGTTGAGAAGAGTTTTATATCAAAGAAGAAGAGTAAGGTGGTGTAAGGGAGTCTCTTTTTTGTGATGATTTCTTTCCAATTCATGTAGTGTTGTTTGAATTCTTATCAATAGATATTTATAGTTGTATCTTCTTTCTCTCTTCCTTGTGATGTTTTCTTGCCTATTCACGTAGTTTTGGTTGAGTTGTTATCAATTTATCCTTGTAGACTTGGATTTATGTATCTTCTTTCTCTCTTCCTTCCATCATAATTATTCATTAGCAATAGATCTTTGTGGTTTTGGCTCTGTTTATCTTCCTTTTGGCGCTCCAGGGAGGGCCGATCTTTTCTGCATCTTGGGAAGATTGATTGTGTCTTAGTATTATGTGGAGATGGCTTTTCAATTTTCCTTTGTAGGTGATGGTGTTCAGGATGCGGGAGGCTTTTTGGCATCCTTCGAGCATCACACGGTTTCAATTGGGAAGGTGAAGGACATAGAGAAACTTCCCTTGTTGGTGGCGAATTTCTACTCAAGGGCCCAAGAGTGGTATGAGTCCTTGTCTCCCAACCAACAAACCAACTACCAAATACTGGTTCAAGAATTTTGAAGCAGGTTCATCCGTCGTTGTAATGTGATCTATGTGCGAGAGGAACTCTTTGTGTTGCGCATGTCAACATCTATGGAGTGTTCCGAGTATGAGAGGGTGTTCAAAGAGCTTTGGTTAACATGGATCTGTCTACGAGGAGGCATAGAGGATGAGTGGTTCAAGATGGATCGCTTCAAGGCGGGCTTGAATCCTTACTTTGCAATGGAGGCGAATTTGAAGGACCCAACCAATTTTCAAACTCTTCTACAAGTGTGTCAAATTTATGATAGACAACTAAAAATGATGCGGATGGTAGCCGATACAATGGTGGCGATAACCGATAATCCAAGAATTGATGGAACTTTCCCCGAGCAACTAAATCGACGCCTTGATGAGCTAACGAATCAATTTCACCAAATGCAAGCAAGTTTAAACACTAATCAAGTTCGAGAGGTGCTACAAGAAAAGTGAGTTCTGATTTGTTACTCTTGTGGTGTTGAAGGCCATATTGCTACACGGTGTCCATTGAGACGACAATGAGGTTTAGGACGAGGTGTCTATCAAGTTCAAGGCGGTTCAAATTTCCCTAACAACCATGCAAACAACAATAATCAAGCTTTTATGGATGGAGGACCTTTGCCAAAGACTCAAGTTCCAGCAATACCTCCCAATGTAAATCTTCTTGATTTTATGTATGATACTAACTATAATTGTGATGTTGTTCCAATTAAGAGAACTCAAGCAAACCATAAGGGAAAAGAGGTGGAAGAGGAGTCAAATAATCATCAAATAAAGAAGAAAGCTAAGGAGTCTAAGATGGAGAATCCTTCAAAAAGACGTCGTTCACGGAGAAAGTTCAATATGGAGGACATGCCCATGGGGAAAGGAGTGGAGCCTTTCGACTTCAACCAAAAGTTGATTACTAATGGACCCCGGATCACTTGGCCACAACTTCTTCAACTCTCTCAAAAAATACGGAAGGAATGGGGACGACTAGCGAGTATACGTCAAAGTACCAAAAAAGTGTAGTATGCGAGAGTTGTACGAGTGAAGGAACAAAAGGATATCCAACCCACTATTTCGGTAACCATGAAAGGTGATTTAATTAACGATGCCTTAGTAAAAAGTGGTTTTAGATTTGATCCTTCGTCCAATGTCATAGTGAGTAAGATTGGAAATCCTATTTGTCAAAAGTCCTCAAACATGGTTGACAAGGGTTTGGTTCCTTGTTTGGGAGCTATACAGGATAAGGTTATTGATTTTTTTGGCATATCCATTTGCATGGATCTACATGTTATACTCATTAAAGGTCCATCTTATTCCTTAATATTAGTAAGACCTTGGATGCAAGAATTACATGTAATACATGATTGGAGTATCATGAATTTATCATCGTCAAAGGATCTACAACAACTAATCAAATGTGTAAAGGAGAAGGAATCATCTATCGACAATGTCGACCAAGAAGAGGAAAGCATAACAAGTGATGTATCTTCGTGGGATAGGAAAAAGAAATTGTTCCAAGTGGTGTCTACGGAGGAAGAAGAAGTTATTGAAGAGAAAAGTATTATCACCTTGGAGGAAAAACAGAAGATAATTTCAAACGATGTCCAAGGAGAAGAGAATCTAAGGTTTATTTCTCTTCTTTCTAAGTTTCCAAAGTTATTCATAATTGACTATTCACAGATAAGAGGAGAAGGCATCAAGCACCACATCAAGTTGGAAGATTTGAAGTTTGTCTCACCTATTGTTCCAAAGAAGAATGACATCGATTTCAAAGCCTTGATTGATTCAACCAAATGAGATCAAATTTGGCTTCCTTTTCGAGATGAGATTCTAGATGAAATGGTTGGTTATAAAAAACAAGGTAGTGTGGACAATGTGTTATACCAAGAAGGAATTCAGGTCATTGATTCAAAGATCGACGTAATTCAAAAGACGACAATTCCAATAAGTCTTGAAGCCTTGAAGGTATTTGTGCAAAAGGTCCACTCGCTTGAAAGATTCATTCATATGTTGACATGCGTACTTCTATCAAAAGTTATGTATCCCATGGCCCTACTTGTATTTGGAGAGTTGTGGAAGATATAATAATTGTTGTAACCTCTTTCTTTGTGTTGACAAAAGGAAAGATGGTGGTGGATATTGTCAATGTGTGTGTGTGTATGTGTCTAGGAGTGTGAGGTTTTTCCTACTGACTAGCGGGGGTTTTACTCACATAATTTGTTTCTTTTTTATTTATTCTCTCCTTCTTTGTCTATAGTCATGTATAAGGTGAAGGAGAATTTTTGGTTTTACTAGTAGCTTAGGGTTCACCAAGAAGCAAGGGGGAGGGCTAAATGTGAAAGTGTTTTTAGAATTCAAGGTATTGAAGTCTACAAGAATATAAGGTATGGTGCGTTCACATCCGGAGGGCAAGATCACGAACCAAGGTCTCAAGGATAAGTCAAATTAAAAGCAAGAAAGATGGAGAAAAGTAAAAGAAAAAAAAAGCGAGCCACCAAAGCACTGTCTACAATGAACGCTCATAACTCATTCTTTTGAAAGCCAAATATAATCTGCAAATATGGGTTAGAAAGCTTGTGAAGAGAGCTATCTATAGCTTTTTAAATATCTAAATTGGGAGCTCGGACGAGGGAGATATGACGATTTGAAGATTGTTGTGTCATAGATAAGAATAGGACTCAATGAAAAACTCTAAAAAAAACGTGGAAAAGAAAGCAAGGGAAAGTTATCTAGTTGAGAAGACTTTTATATAAAGGAAGAAGAGTAAGGTGGTGTAAGGGAGTTTCTTTTTGGTGATGATTTCTTTCCAATTCATGTAATGTTGTTTGAATTCTTATCAATAGATATTAATAGTTGTATCTTCTTTCTCTCTTCCTTGTGATGTTTTCTTGCCTATTCACGTAGTGTTGGTTGAGTTGTTATCAATTTATCCTTGTAGACTTGGATTTATGTATCTTCTTTCTCTCTTCCTTCCATCATAATTATTCATTAGCAATAGATCTTTGTGGTTTTGGTTCTGTTTATCTTCCTTATCGCTCCTTTCTATCATCTCTACCTCATCAATTAGTACTAAGAGGAATAGAGCGTGTAGAACACTTGAGAGAAGGAGAGAGAGAGAGATGGAGGGAGAGAAAATGATGATGACAAGGATATATTATGTGAGAAGAATATAGAAGGACGGCAAGGAGGCTTAAGACTGGTGTTGAACCGATTTGGTTCAAAATAATTCCTTGTGCCTCATTTTATAGTGTTCTCAGGAGTAGTCCTGAAGCTTCTAGAATGTTCCAGACAAATATGGAATATGCATTAATTTTCTATAATAAAACTTAATAAAATAATGTCTTACATATTACAATAGATAGTGTAATGGTCAAGAGTTCGACCCATGTAATATAAGGTCATGGGTTCGAGTCTTGCCATATCATATGACACTATTCCCTTTTTAAAATGACGAGTGTCACGAGTCGTTTTGGATTGAGGACCCGGTTTATCTGGATATTGACGATGGAAGTCTTCAAGAAGAGCACGAGCATTGGTCACATTCTCTATTGGTTCCCAAGTATGCTCGTTGGGACTGTATCCTAGCCAATCGACTAAATAGTAGAGCTTTTTTCGAACAATCTTGGAATCGAGGATGGTGACAACCTCGTACTCAGGTCCATCTTCAAGTTCGATCGGGGGTGGAGGTTGTGGAATACGTCCTGGGATGGTGCTGTCTTGATAGGGTTCGAGGAGAGAACTATGAAACACTGGATGTATGCGAAGTTGCGGGGGTAGATCGAAACGAAAAGCGACATCATCAATCTTTTCGATAATACGGAAAGGA
>NW_028230792.1:0-32027 GCF_043228905.1 Azolla caroliniana
GTAGCATCGGGAACGGTGTCATGAAGTTCAGCAAAGCGAGCCTGATTGTGGCTCGGGCCCGGAAGGTAAACACAATGTACCTGATGAATGCCCGGTTATGTCCGGAAGAAGTGAACGTGGCTTCCGACACTGCCGGTGAGCTGTGGCACAAGAGGCTGTGTCATATGAGCGAGAAGGGGATGAAGAGGCTTGCAGACGACAACCTCATTCCAGTGAAGAACGTGCACTTAGAGAAGTGCACTAATTGTCTGGCCGGTAAGCATAACCGGACCTCCTTCCGACCAAGGCCACCGATGAGACGTAATGCACCACTGGAGTTGGTGCATACGGATGTGTGTCAAGTATACACGAAGTCACATGCCGGAGCGCAGTACTTCATGACGTTCATAGATGACCACAGCCGGAAGCTGTGGGCCACACCGTTGAAGACGAAGGATCAGGTGTTATCCGTCTTCAAAGAGCTCCACGCGACAGTGGAAAGAGAAACCGACCGGAAGCTGAAGGCGGTCCGAGCAGATAACGGAGGAGAGTACCGGGGGCAGTTCGAGGAGTACAGTCGCTCGAAGGGAATCCGGCTCAAATTTACCGTGCCGAAGACGTCGGAACTAAACGGACTGGCCGAGAGGATGAACCGGACCATAATGGAGAGGGTCCGGAGTATGCTAGCGCATGCAAAACTACCCAAGAAGTTTTGGGCTGAGGCGTTGTCGACGGCGACATACGTGATAAACAGATCACCCTAAGTACCCTTGGACGGAGACACGCCACAAAGAGTATGGACCGGTAAGGAAGTGTCCTACTGGAATTTGAAGGTGTTCGGGTGTCTCGCGTACGTGTATGTAGCTAAGGACCGGAGAGGAAAGTTAGACCCCATGCATATTCCTCGGTTACGGTGATGATGAGTTCGGCTACCGAGTGTGGGACCTGGTCGACAAGAAGGTATTCCGGAGTCGAGATATTATCTTCATGGAGGACAAGACGCTCGCCGACTGGGAGTCGGAGAAGAAGATAATGAAGTCCGAGTCGACCGAAAAGGATAGACTCTACGATGAGCAGACCCAACCGACAAGAGACTGGCTAGTACTCGAGGAACCAGCCGGTTACGGTGAGGATACCGAACCGGTAGAAGAAGAAGTAGAGGAAGCTGAAACCGGAACCGGCCTACATCCCGAATCGGATTCGGATGAAGAGCAGATGGGCGCCCCGGAGATTTTTGGGTGCAGAGCATGTTCTGCTGACCGATGAGGGGGAGCTGGAAAGCTTCAAAGAAGCGAAGGAAGACACCCACAACCGAAAAAGGTTAAGTGCCATGCAGGATGAGATGGATTCCCTGCATGAGAACCATACGTACGAATTGGTGGAGTTGCCGGAAGGAAAGCGGGCACTCCGAAACAAGTGGGTGTACAAGTTGAAACCGGGAGATGCCGGCAACCCCCCGAGATACAAAGCCAGGATCGTGATGAAGGGGTTCCACCAGAAGAAGGGCGTGGACTTCGACGAGATATTTGCCCCGGTAGTAAAGATGACCTCCATCCGGACAGTGCTGAGTATAGCAGCAAGCATGGACCTCGAGGTAGAGCAGCTCGACGTGAAGACGACATTCCTTCACGGCGACCTCGAAGAGGAGATCTACATGCAGCAACCGGAAGGATTCGTGGAGAAATGGAAGGAGCACCTGGTATGCCGGTTGAAGAAGAGCCTGTATGGACTGAAGCAGGCACCCCGACAGTGGTACCGGAAGTTTGACTCCTTCATGACCCATCAAGGGTACCACAAGACGCAGGCCGATCACTGCGTGTTTGTGAAGAAGTTTGAAGGAGGAGACTTCCTGATACTCCTTCTGTACGTGGATGACATGTTGATCGTCGGACGGGACCAAGTCAAAATACGGATGCTGAAGAAGGCTCTCAACCGGACCTTCTCAATGAAAGACTTGGGTCCAGCAAGACAGATGTTGGGGATGTACATCATCTGGAACCGGTCAGCGAAGCAATTATGGCTGTCAAAAGCGATTCACTGGTTCAACATGTCAAAAGCGATGCCGGTCGGATCAACACTTCCGGCAAACTGCAAGCTATCCGGCAAGCAAAGCCCGAAGAAGAAAGCAGAGAAGGCGGAAATGATGAAGATCCCATATGCCTCTGCCGTGGGGAGCTTGATGTACGCAATGGTGTGTACCCGATCGGATATAGGATACGCAGTCGGAGTGGTGAGCCGGTTCCTGAGCAATCTCCGCAAGGAGCACTGGAACGCGGTCAAATGGATACTCCGGTATTTGAAGGGCACTTCAAATATGTGTCTCTGATTCGGCTCCGGAAAACCTCAACTTGATGGTTTTACCGATTCGGACATGTCGGCTGATGTGGATACCAGCCGGATGAGGAGGACCCGGCTACGGAGAGCCGGATGATGCAGACCCGGTATGAACCGGATGAGGAGGATCCGGCTACGGAGAGCCGGATGATGCAGACCCGGTGAAGACCGGATGGAAAGAAGACCTGAAGATCTAGAAAAAGCGCGAAAGATGATGGAGGCAGCCCGAGTGAAGAACAAAATTGGGTTCGACAAGACGCATCGACTGCGTCCCAAGCAGATCGAAGAAGGAGATTGGGTATTGGTCTACGATAACAACCTTGACAATCAACACAGTACAACAAGAAAGTTGACAAGAAGATGGTTCGGACCGTATGTGGTGACAAGTGCCAATGATAATGCCACATACCACCTTGCGGAGCTAGACGGATCAAGGTTGGTCGTACCCATTGCGGGGAAAAGAGTAAAGATTTGGGGAAAACCACAGGAATAGAGATCCACTATAGAATGGAGAATACAAAGGAGAATATATACAACACTCCTCTTGCACAGAGGGTATCGGCCACACAGGGCTCTTGGCGTCTAAGCTCACACAGTTATGGCGCCGCTCTCTCTCACGCTCTCTCTCTTCTCTCGGTAACTCTCTCGCTACAGGAACTCTACACATTTGTTCTACACTAGTTCATCTGTACCATGTTTGCCCTAACTGTATTTATACTTATACACCTTATGGGATATTTACAAATGTAGTCCCTACTACTTTCATTGCTATTATTAAACTAATAGTAGTAACAATTAATCAAATGACTAGTCGCCTTGTCAATTCGACTATTCGACTTCTATGTCGACTATCCAGTCGGCCCGACTAATTGGTTGTGTCTTTGACCTGGATCACTTGGTATACCGTCGACTCCCCCCTTGTCTTCAATTGTCGGCGCTCGATCCGATCATTTGGCTCATCCTTATCTTCGATTGTCGGCTCTCGGCCCAACCAGTCGGCTACTCCTTATCTTCGACTATTTGCTCTCAGTTCAACGAGTCGGCTACTCCCATAGGAGTGACATATTCCTAACACAAAGTGTCATCAACCTTGCGAAGAATGTCGTCTACCACTCGAGGACCAAGCACATCCAAAGGAGATACCATTGGCTCCGGGAGCAAGTAGAAGAAAGGGACTTTACATTGGTGAAGGTCCATACGAATGACATAGGATTGGATATGTTGATGAAGGTGCTACTAGTAGAAAGGTTGAACGTTGTCGCGTTGTTACGCGCGTGCGTGTAGAAGGGCGGGACCACAGGGGTCTCGGACGAGGAAAGAAGGGAAGCCGAGAAGATGATTCCGGACGCGTTCCGGAAGCAACCAAATGAGAGAGGGAGAGAAAGAGAGGGAGAAAAAGAGGGAGCGCGCCCTTGACGCCGACTCACACACACACACACACCGCCGACCCAACTCACGCCGTTATGTATGAGCAACGCAGCGAAGGGAACACCAAAACACCCACACACACAGAGACACGAGTATGCACAGACGGATACTTGTATGTATATTACAAAGGGGGGAGAATACATTCCCAGCTTCGAGCCGGGCCACGGTAGGGTAGGTTACAACAGCAGTCTGCTGCCAAGCCGCCGTCCGGGGAGCTCTCGGGCTCGTCACGCAGAGCGGGGTCTTGCACAGGAGACCGAGCAGAAACAACCCTCAACAGTCGACCTCCCCGCGAAGAAGAAGAAGAAGAAGAAAAGGAAAACTAACTCTAAACCTAACGGTATACCCTCTAACACAAAAATGGGCAACCCTTTCACAAAGGGCGCTCCCTTCCTTTTATAGAAAAAGGAGAGGGATGCGTTACAATGTGGGATAAATCCCGACTTACATGGGATCGTCTGTCCCAACTTGACTACTCTTCGACGCCATAAAGGCGCCCTCATTATTCACACTAAATGTACAAGGGTGAGCACACATGCTGCACCCCGCCGATGTAGCCAATGTTTCCCGGTTTCCGCCTCTGGCCGAAATTCTTCACGACAACGTGTGCCGACAAAGAGTCGAATTGGTGAAATACTCCATGCCGGAGTGAAGAGGGAGTTAGGAAACAAGTCCCTCCGGATGGGAAGAGGAGCATGAGTCGAAGAAAAGGGAGAACCTAATCGGTTGACAGCAACTCAGATGAGGCCGAAAAATCAAACTGATTGTTTGATTCGGTCCTGGCCGAAAATCGAATCCGAATCGATTCGGCTAATAGTTGAATCGGTCGAAGCCGACTCAGGGTTATATCTATAAATTGTTAGGAAACAAGTCCCTCCGGATGGGAAGTGAGAAGAACAGTACTGATGTACCCGGCAACGGAAGACCCGGTGAGAACCGGATGACGAGTACCCGGCAAGAGCCGGATGGTGAAGACCCGGTGAGAACCGGAGGACGAGTACCCGGCTAGAGCCGGATGGTGAAGACCCGGTGAGAACCGAATGAGAAGTACCCGTCAAGAGCTGGATGGTGAAGACCCGGTGAGAACCGGATGACAAGTGCTCGACAAGAGCCGGATGATGCAGGCCCGGTGAGAAGTGCTCACCGGATGAAGGGACATATTCGTAAATATGTTTTTGAGAGTCCATCGGGGCTATATTTGTAAATAGCCGAAAAGTCATATTAGTATAAATATGACTTAGGGCAAACTTAGTAGGTGTCTTTTTTGTCATTCTTGTTGGTGCAAGAGTAGAAAGCGTGTAACAATGTAGAGAGAGAGAGAGAGAGAGAGAGAGAGGAAGAGGTCGTTGCCTCTGTTGTAACTGCCGCCTGTGGCGAAGATCGTGAGCACGAGGTTGTTGCCTCCGTGAACTCACTGTTGTAATCATTGTGATATAGTGATAGTTTGGAGTCGATGGACTCTCGTGGTTTTTCCCTCTCAGGCTTTTCCACGTTAAACATCCTGTGCACTCTTCTCTCACCTTTGTGTCGTGCGTTCATTACCCGTTTTCTGTGTTTGATTTTAGACTCGGTTGTGGCCGAGCGTTGTTCATTGGGAGCATGTAGTTCCTGTCATAAATAGAGTTAATGTGCCGTTGTGGTCTATATTTGTAAATAGCCCTGAATGTTGTATTAGTATAAATACACCTAGGGAAATCATTATTTTGGATGATCATTGCTGTATAGTTGTTGAACACAATTACAGTTGGTTGTTGCCACTGAAACCAAGTGAGAGGGAGAGGGTGAGAGTTGTAACTCTGCCGCCATCTATTAGACGAAGACGACCTCGAGGTCGATGCCTGCGAATCTCCTCGTATTCCTCTCATTATAGTGATTTGTTTCTTGGGGTTTGTGGATTCCCGTGGTTTTTCCCTTTTCGGGTTTTCCACGTTAAAACCTTGTGTCTCTGTACTTGAGTTTTTTGTTGTCTGTTTTCTTGTCATCTTGATCTTTGCACCCGCATAGACATATGTGTGAACCGGTTCTGGACGATCGATTCTCTACAAAAAATATATAGTGATAGTCAAATATCTTATTACAGGAGAACTGGAAAGTTCAAAACTCCCTTAGATTTATGTATCGTTATATTATAGAATAGTATTTCAACATAGACAAAGCCTTACTTTGGAGGTAGTTTCACATTGTCTATAATTTCAACAAGGGCTTAGCGTCTATTCCAGTTGGAGCTTGGGATTTGCGAATTCTCCAACTTCATTCACCAGTCTTTCCTCCATCAACAAATCAACAATACCTTTGCCACTTTGTTATCATACTCTCAACACTACCATGTTTAACATGGTCGGAGAGATTTGCTCAATCAATTTCCTGTCTTCATTCAGGTATTGTTGCCTTTTGTTGGCACAAATGCAAATCTAATTCACCTCATCCCTTAATTCAATAAGCTTGGTCGTGATCACTACATCCTCGGAATGTATCCCCAAATCTATCAAATACATTGTATGGATGACTCGACCCATAGCAACACAACCACCCTGTTGACTAGAAGAAGGTATTTAGAAGTGATAAGTTGTTGTGGGCAGATTGGACTCAATCCATGAGTATGTGATGCATCGTCATCGACTGTGAATGCTTTGAGGGTAGCACACCCAAATCCTACCCATGTTTGTATGTTGTCTCACCTTCGTGGAGCTCAACATAAGTATATAATCTTGTGGAGGAGGGGGGGGGGGGGGGGGGGGGACATGTATGTATGTATGTATGGACATAAATTATGTAAATTGAACACACACACACAAACCGTGGTGTCTAACTACCACCAAATATTTATGAGGGCAAGTGAGGGAATCGTGGAGAGGGACGGTGCAGGTCGCTAGATGAGGGTGCGTGCGATCTGCACCGTCCAATCTGGATGAAGAAAAGGCGCGAAAAAGCGCGCCATCAAAAATCCAATTTTAGGGGAGCCCATCTCATTAAAGAAGGAGCCCGACTCTGTGAAAGGGAACCTGACTATATGAATGGGATTGACTATAAAAACCCATACCTATCATTTTTGCCTGTTTACAAACCAGTAGACAGAGGTTTAGGCTTTAGGGTTTAGGAGCGAGGCGCACCACCTGCTATCCTACTGTCCACGAGCACCTGCTTACCTGCTGTCCAGAGGTATGTATCATATTTCTTGTCTATTTATGAATTGCTTAATATTTGTGTGTTCAATTTGTGAAAGCTCAAAATTTTGACGCATAAAATTGGATAGGCCCTAACTGTATAGGCCCAAAAATTGGAGTTTCCTCTCCAATATCTCTCTCAATTTTGAAAAATGATGAGAGAACCTGAGTGTTAGTTTGTTAAATATCCTACAAGTTTTGGGGTCTATTATGATGGAAATAATGATTTGCATTGTTTTTGGCTTGATGCACACTTTTTGTGCTCTTTTTTATGAAGGGTATGCACTATTTCTTCCATTTTGAAGCCATGTGTTCAATATTCATGGGCATAATTAAATATGGGTTAAGGAAACAATCTGAAACACTAGCTTTTTCTTTTTGTTGTTAAAATGTGTAAAAAATTATATATCATTACAACGAGATCATGAACTAGCTTTACAAATGATAATAAACATATTTTAGTTGGAATTTTACCTAGCCAAAGAAATTGAATCAGGCATAAATATCATCACACCCTTCTTGTAGTCTCATACAGTTATGGCTAGGCAAGTCAAGATATAGAAAAGGTAGGGAAAAGTATATCTTGATTCATTCTCTGTTTTTGTTAACAAGTTTCTGAATTTCGATAACTAGCCTTGAACCCAACTAACAAAGACAAAGTAACCATGCAAGTGGATACAATCGATCTTTTTTGCCTTTCAATGTAATTTAAAATATATGCAGATTATGTGTATATATACATATATTGTTTTATGATCACCATGCATATGGATACTTCCCCTCCATTTTCTCTTTAATTGTAACTAAAGATATGTTATCCTGTGTAGATATACATTTGCTACTTTATGATGACCACTACGTGGATGCTTTCCATCCTTTTTGCATTTTCATGTGACTAACAACATGTGCAAGTTGTACATATGTATTGATTTAAGATTGTCGAAAAAGGAGATGAGGTTCACCTAGAAACACTCATGAAATTGTTTGTGTCTGTTCTTTGTTCTTTCATGAAAACATAGATATGGAAAGTGTGTATTGTAATTGCAGACAATCTCATAGAAGTGAAATGCTTATGCCCATCATTTAGATGCACATATACATATACAAACACGGATATTGATAAGGATACAGATACAGACACATGTAGATGCAACATCTTGGTAACAACATATCAGACAGTCGTAGTTTCTGATCAGTAATCCAAAAACCAAAAACCCTAATGGTTGCGAATTTCTGAATTTCATTGCAATTGAAGACTTCCAAAAGTTATTCCCTTCGTAAATTCATCTTTCTGAAAGGTACAAGTTGTTTCCACATTAGAAAATATAGAGGAAGTTGAGCTATGGCAAGAAGAAAACTGAGCAACAACTCTGTGAGTAGTGGAATAGAAAACTAGAGCCGATGATGATGCATTCGAAGAAGAAGAAAATACTGAAGATTGTGAAGTTCTTGGCTGGCTATTTGGTTCCTCCTGATCAAATTCACCTTATTCACCCCCTATAAACAGATTACCAAGACAAGTCACAAAACATTGACCGTAAGGAATATGTATAGATCAAAATTCACTAAATCATTTACCTTTTTGGCTATAACTTAACTTACTAGATGCATCTGCAAGCATGACCCCATTCTGTCCTGTTTGAATAGCTTCTAAATTTAGTCGGGCATTAACTGGTACTGAACCGGTTTCATTGCAATTGCATCTTTGACCTTTTATCTTCCTTTCAGTACAATTTGATTTATCATGAAAAGATGTAATTGTCTTCAAGTTTAAAACCATGAACCCATTCTCAAGCACATCCACATCATGCAACCCATTCTTAGGTTTAATCAAGGTCAATTCTTCTCTTTTGAAGATGGCATGTGTTTTGTACAGATGGCTAGTCGGTCCAAGACCTTCATAGACTTTGATGCGGATTGAGGTGAAACAATACCCTATGAAGGGAGGTATGTCCTGAATCATTTCCCAAGTATATATTGTGTATAAATAGTGATGTTTGTATGCTAGCTTGAATGATGGTTTAGGGTTTTTGTAAGAAAGGGTGCTAGGTGCCCCAAATCCAACAATATGGATGGTGAAAACATCATTACTAAAGACTCGAACATGGATACGAACCCCATACATGACGTGGGGCCAGGTGTTGAGGATATCAGTGTTATGGGCATGACCATATAATATCCCGTGGTGAGAATTTACCATAGTATTCTATACACATGGATAAGTGTGAGGGTTAAACGAGAGTGTAAAGAAGGGGAGGATTACTTTGTCTCCAGCCATGTTCACACTTGGCCTAATGGGTTGTCTCAATCCCGAGGATTTAAAAGTAATCCTCCCCTTCTTTACACTCTCGTTTAACCCTCACACTTATCCACGTGTATAGAATACTATGGTAAATTCTCATCATGGGATATTATATGGTCATGCCCGTAACAATCAATGTAAATGGTGAGTTGATGTACATTCTTATAATCATTATTGAAGAAAGTATATATTGGGTTTTTCTAATGCAAATGTCACACCATTGTTGTAGTGGACTCCATGTCCCCTTCAAGACGGAAAGAGACTCGACAAGTATCAAATGTCGCACATGTATCATTGGAGATTCATGTAGAAAAGAGGTACAATGGTTTCGCAAAAAAGCTGACATGGAGGCTCACTTACAAAAGGAACATGGCATCTGTGTAGTACTGCCTCGGGGACTAAAGATAGAAGAAGAAGAGCAATCAACCTCCATGAGGAGTACATCCACCTCATTCTTCAGCCACTACGAAAGACAACGATCAATAAAGTGTTTTTTGGATCCGGAGCTAAAGTACAACAGGTCACGCCAATCACACATGAGGAAGTTGAGGACAAGAGCGATTAAGATCTTCAAAGCCACTCCGGACGCACTTCGAACATCGAAGGAGGCCGATTTCATTGCCCAATTCGTCAGCCAACAGATGGCCAGGTATGACGAGGGAAAGGAGCATAGGATGGCAAAATTGAAGTTGAAGATTGCGGGTGTGTCTGAAGCTTATGTAAGTATGGTTTATGATTATGTGTGCATCTTATGTGAGTCTAAATCTAGTGTGTGAATGATTATGTGTGAATCTTATGTATGAATTTTAGTGTAAGAATCATGGAATTCCCATGCCAGAAGATGAGACACCTGTCGAGATCGATGGTGGTCAAGACCAACTGTCTGAATCGACAACCCAACAACCAAGGAGGCCTAAAATCCAAATCCACAAGAAAAAAGTGGACCCTGAGACAGATGAGGGTGCGGACATTGGGATTTCTTTGTTGGTCCTGGGACAATCACGAAAACATGGGATAACACAACAAGAAATAAGTTCACTAGGTATGCCGTTATGGTGGGGGCATGAGATCAATAGTTAACTTTATGTTTTTTTTGTAGTTCCTAATCTGGCCTAATAAACAAGTTTCAGGTGGCTTGTCAACGATTAGATCTCGCGGTCTTTTTGACGGAGGTAGAATTATGTTCGTTGTGCATTGTAGGGGAGATGGCATCCACATGGATGATGCCGCTCTTCCACTTATGGATGGAGTACTCGTTGCCCCTCGATATCAACAAGCGGTTTCATATTGTGGATCCACTATGGGTACAACTAGAAGGCCAAAGTGATAAGGGTGAAGACATACTCATTCGGGTCCTTGAACGAGAATATGTCTTCATTCCGATATTGCAGTCAGGGCATTGGGTGCTTTGGTTGAAGATACGACAGACTCATATAGGTCTTGATGCCAAGGTGAGGGGCCCAATTGTTTTTTGCGATCCACTAAATAATCATCGGACTGTTGGCATGAAGACATTGGGTGATTTGGTTGTATGACATATCTCTAGCGCCACACACAACCATTGCATCATCAACAACGAGCGGTTCTAGGTATTGCATATCCCAACCCAACCTAATGGGACGGATTGTGGGTATTACGTGATGCAAACCATTCGAATGTTGGTCGAGGAGTTCATTCAAGGATTTGAGTTCGATCAATTTGTAAGTGATAGGGTGTATAAGATAATAGATAGTTATACACTATATGAGGGCTTGACCAAACCGATTAGATGGAGTTGAAAATCATAATATATTATATAGCTCTAGGTAATTATGATTAGAGAGTATAACTCAAGAAACTAAGAAAAAAGATAGAGAAAGCGAGCAAGAAATAAGAATATTCTGATATTCCAACATCAAGAGAATACGAAGGAGACAAACTCCACATTGAACTAAAACCAAAGACCTTCCTCTTCTAAGACACTTCCTCTTCCACAAAGACACTTCTTCCTAACAATCCTCATCCACTCTTTGGCCATCACTCTTTCGCCCTTCTCACTAATATTACTTCTTCTTTTATAACCTTCCTCTTCTTATCCACGTTCATGCTATTTTTAGAAGCTTTTTATCTCCCTATTTTTAGCTATGACACATCAACCTTCTAATCGTCATATCTCCCTCATCCGATATCCAAATTAAGCGATTTAAAAAGCTATAGAAAGCTCTTTTTACAACGTGATATTTGGATAAACAACGAGGGAGTTATGACCATTCTATTTTTACTGTTTTTTATAGTCTGCGTTTTCTCTTTTTACTTTTCTCTTGGTCTCGTACTTTTACTTTTGACTTCTTCCCTAAGGTCTTAGTTCGTGTTCTTATCCTCAAAAGGTGAATTATCTATACTTTATATTCTCCTAATGTTCAATGGCTTAGATTCTAAAAACACTTTCACATTTAGCCCTCCCCCTTGTTAGAGGCTAAGCCATTTATGGCGAAGCACTTATTGGCAGTACTTAACAAACAAAAGCTCTCTCGCCAATCTCTTGGCTATAGACAATGAGAGAGATATAATAAAAAGAAAATAAAAAGATGTGAGTAAAACCCCCGCTAGTCGGTAGGAAAAACCTCACACTCCTAGACACACCCACACACACATTGACAATTCCATCATCATCTTTCTCCTTGTCAACACAAAGAAAGAGGTTACCACAATCATTATGTCTTCGTTAACTCTCCAAAGACTAGTAGGGCCATGGGATACATCACTCTTGATAGCAGTAAGCATGTCAACATATAAATGAATCTTTCGAGCGAGCGCACCTTTTGCACAAATACTTTCAAAGCTTCAAGACTTGTCGGAATTGTCATCTTTGTAATTATGTTAATCTTTGAATCATCCACATGAAATCCTTTTTGGCACAACATATTGTCCACACTACCTTGTTTTGTATAAACAACCATTTTATCGACAATCTCATCTCGAGAAGGAAGTGAAAATTCATCTCGTTTGGTCGAATCATTCAAGGGTTTGAAATTGATCTCATTCTTCTTTGGAACCAAAACTATAGGTGACACACACCTCAAATCTTCCATCTTATAATTGGAACTTTCTTGTAACCATGCGTTGAACTCTTGCATAAATTCTTCCTTTTGTTCAACACTCAATTGCCGAAGCTTTGGGGAAATTGATACACTTTCCTTCAAGTTGATGTGGTATTTGTTGCAAGCTTCTCCTCTTATTCCAAAACACTTGATGAACACATCCTCCACTATGCTTGTGCAATGCACCACTCCACTATCTACTACAACCACCCTTGTTGAAGATGACCTACTAATAGGAATTCCTACTTTGTTTACTACAAATTCAGAAATCAAGCTTACCCTAGCACCACTATCACCCAAGGCATCTTTGATGTGAACCCCTTTGATGGAGACAGGGATGATTGGACGTATGTCCTTTCGATCTTCTACTCGCATGATCCCCACGTAATGCACGGTCTTTTGACTTTGGCAAATACTCACAAGCCTCCCCCACTCATTTTGTAATGTGGATGATAATTGGAGAAGTTGCGGCCATGTTATCCTTGGTCCACTCGATATCAATTCATGCTTCCGATTGAAAGATTCTACACCTTCTCCCATAGGAATATCCTCCATCTTTATCTTCCTTCTAGAGTGTCTCCTTCTCAATTTGTCCTCTTTCTCATTCTCCTTAGACTTCTTCTTTTGTCTTGAGTCACTAGATTCTTCTTCAACTTCTTTCTCCTTTTGCGAGGCTCTTGTCCTTTTCACAAGAGCTACTTCACAAGCACTATCACTATCATCAATAAAATTAAGAAGATTCACATTATGAGGAATTGTAGGAACCTGAGTCATTGGAAGTGTTATGGATTCGCCTCCTTCGACTCCATTGTTGATAGGTCGTTGTCCATTCCGTTGCACTTCATACATGTCTCTTTCCATACCTCTTTGTTGTCGATGAGGACATCTTGTTGAGTGTCCCTCCTCTTGACAAGAATAACAAATTACACCTTGATGCCCTCTAGAGCCACCACCATCGGGAATAGTGTTGCGAATTGCTTGGGATTGTTGCAAGTGGGCCATCACTTCATCAAAGCGCCGATTCACCAACGCCATTGTATCTTGTTCACTCTTCACTTGTTCCACTTCTTGAGATATACTTGTTGGGTTTATTGTTGTGGTGGTATACACATTTGGAAACACTTGTCCACCATGCACAATTGAAGATAAGGCTTGAAAGTTGGCACGAGGCATCAAATTTGCACCCAAAGCCGTCATTTGGGGATCCCCCATGGAACTCATCATCTTCACTTGTCGATCATAATCTTGACAAACTTGGAGAAGAGCTTGAAAAGTCGTTGGATCCTTCAAGCTTGCCTCCAAACGGAAATGCATATCAAGGCCCACCTTAAATTGTTCTATCTTAAACCACTCGTCTTCGGTGCCACCACGAAGACGAATCCACGTCGTCCACAATTCTTGGAAATTTCGTTCATACTCTAAAAAACCAAAAGGTGATTCCATCTTTAGTTGAAAAAGCTCCTCCCTTACCTCAGTTGCACTTTTCCATTGAATATATCTTGTACGAAATTGATGCACCAATAATTGATATTCTCCTTGTTCATTTTGCGGAAGAGAGTCATACCAATCTCGAGCACGACCATAGAATGTAGCTACCAACAAGGGCAACTTTTCGTTGTCGGTGATGCGTCCAATAGATATGGCATGATGCTCAAAGCATGCCAAAAAGGCACCAGCATCTTGTGTTCTTTCACCCGAAAATGCAAATTGCATAGCTAAGTTAATGTAATATAGTAACACAATTAAATGATAACTTCTCTTCCTATACGGAAAGGATCGACCCTCCCTGGAGCGCCAAAAATGATAGGGTGTATAAGATAATAGATAGTTATACACTATATGAGGGCTTGACCAAACCGATTAGATGGAGTTGAAAATCATAATATATTATATAGCTCTAGGTAATTATGATTAGAGAGTATAACTCAAGAAACTAAGAAAAAAGATAGAGAAAGCGAGCAAGAAATAAGAATATTCTGATATTCCAACATCAAGAGAATACGAAGGAGACAAACTCCACATTGAACTAAAACCAAAGACCTTCCTCTTCTAAGACACTTCCTCTTCCACAAAGACACTTCTTCCTAACAATCCTCATCCACTCTTTGGCCATCACTCTTTCGCCCTTCTCACTAATATTACTTCTTCTTTTATAACCTTCCTCTTCTTATCCACGTTCATGCTATTTTTAGAAGCTTTTTATCTCCCTATTTTTAGCTATGACACATCAACCTTCTAATCGTCATATCTCCCTCATCCGATATCCAAATTAAGCGATTTAAAAAGCTATAGAAAGCTCTTTTTACAACGTGATATTTGGATAAACAACGAGGGAGTTATGACCATTCTATTTTTACTGTTTTTTATAGTCTGCGTTTTCTCTTTTTACTTTTCTCTTGGTCTCGTACTTTTACTTTTGACTTCTTCCCTAAGGTCTTAGTTCGTGTTCTTATCCTCAAAAGGTGAATTATCTATACTTTATATTCTCCTAATGTTCAATGGCTTAGATTCTAAAAACACTTTCACAGTAAGTATTTATGAGAATTGAATTTGAGCATTTCTTTTTGTGAGGGCTTAGGTTGATGGCATCTTGTGGTGTAGGGTAAGGAGCAATGGTTTGGATTCAAAGACGTGGAGCTCCTTCGGAAAATCATGGAAAAATGGACACGAAGGACTCTAGGCATATGGTTATTTTAATCACTAGCATGTTGTACTTTGTAACATCAAACATATGATCTCGATTTACTATCCCATGCGGATTGCCAACTTTTTTGTAATATCTGGTAAATAGTTGAATCTCATTTTGGTTGTATATGACTCAATTTAATGTACATTCTGGTTGTGAGTCTTATTATTTGAATCTCATTTTGGTTGTATATGACTCAATTTGATGTACATTCTGGTTGTGAGTCTTACTATTTGAATCTCATTCTGGTTGTATATGACTCAATTTGAATCTCATTCTAAATAGTGTGTGACTCAATGTGAATCTCATTCTGGTTGTATATGACTCAATTTGAATCTCATTCTAAATAGTGTGTGACTCAATGTGAATCTCATTCTGGTTGTATATGACTCAATTTGATGTACATTTTGGTTGTGAATATTATTATTTGAATCTCATTCTGGTTGTATATGATTCAATGTGAATCTTATTCAAAAGCAATGTACAATAATGCAATACTAGTCAATAATGGATATTGCCGACAAAGAAATGTACAACAATGCAATACTAGTCAATAATGGATATTGCTGACAAAGAAATGTACAACAATGCAATACTAGACAATGCAATAATAGTCAATAATAGAGAAGGTAGACAAAGCAATGTACAAAATGTTTTGGTGTAGGAAACCCGACTAATTAATGAGGAGCCCGACTCATTATAAAAGAGGGAGCCCGAATGATTAATGAGGAGTCCGACTCATTTGAAAAAGGGAGCCCGACTGATTAATGAGGAGCCCGACTCATTTAAAAAAGGGAGCCTGACTGATTAATGAGGAGCCCGACTTATTAATAGTCAATTGCCCAACTACGTGTAATGATGGCGTTTCAATGATCATACTAACGACAATAGCAAATTGATTCATCAAATTCAGTAGCAGGCACTAAGAGGTAGACTCATTCACTAAGGATTGAACTCATTCCCTTCCTTAACAGTCTATTAATCACTCGCACTCATTTCATTCACCCTCATTCTCAATCGTTCACTAGTAGCCCTAAACACTCTCGAACTAAATCATTGAAGAAGAGCTGAAATAATCCACTCCATTCATGTGAATTATTTGAATTCATTCACTTCATTCATTCGTATAATCTCTCACATTCACTTAATTCACCTCAATCATTGGCATTCTCGATCATATTGTGTTTGCTGTGGAGAGCACAAGGCATCATTGTGTCTTCGCCATGTCGGAAGATGAATCTGAGGATACGTCATGGTCATCCAATGCATCGTTTGTATTTGAGGATTAAATGGAGATTCCTTTTGAGTTATCAGATTCCGATCATGAGGAAGAGGCGGTCGATCCCTTCATGTATTGTTCCCCCAGGTATTTTGCATTTTCAAGAGGTACGTATAATTTGATGGTTAAAGATTTATTGGGACAAGTTAAGGTAACATTGGAAGCATTACGTGATGTCGCAAGGGGAGCACCTCTTTCACTTCATGCATGGAGGCGCATGAAGAGTCGTCTCATACTCGGGAATGAAAGTGTAATTTACCTTAAAGCATCACCTAATCTTCAAGTATTATACGTTGAGAAATGGAGGGAAGTAGTATTAGCGTCACATGGTGACACATCCCATCACACATTTTCAAAGACTCTTAAAGAGTTAAAGCTAGTTTATGCGACTGATATACGTGATTATGGCATCCCACCGGAGTACATAAAAGCACTCATTACAAGTTGTGGTTGCCAAATGGTATCAAAGGTCGACCCGATAGAAGGTTTGGGATCAAGCATGGCCAAATATAACAAGACCCTACCCATAGAAGTGATCAAGATAGAAGCCCACCAATTAGATTATGTGCTCACAGATTTGCAAACCAAGTACCACACACGTTTAAGGAAAGGAGTCAAGAAGGGTATGCGTGTGACTAGGTATAGTTGCCATCGTGTTGGGACATCTCGACTTGCCTCTAATTCCACTCGACGACGCAGGTGCACACCCCGATGTGGGTGCACATTCCATGTGGACGTTAGAATGAATGACGGTGTTGACAATGAGACACTTACCATTTCAATATATGGACCTCATAGTGGTCATGTACCATGTAGTAGGTCGGATGTGTACCATTTGCCAGTACACCCCAATGTCATAAGTTGTTGCAAAGATGACCTATTTGATGTTGGGTGTGCAAGGCATGTGGCACGAATGAGCATGCGTAAGGAAGCATATCATAAGTCCAAGGCTAGTCCATTAGAGCTTGTTAGCTATTGGTTCTTTATGATACCAAAGGAGGTAACACGTTCGCGTTCACAAGTGGAAGGATCGCGCATAAATGGAAGGATAAGGGTAATTTTAGGGGTTTTTCAATGATTTTACAAAACACATTGATACTAGTATCATACAAGTTCAAACATACTATGAAAAAGGTTAAAAATCCACTATTTTCGTGATTTAGAAGTAACTAAAAAAAGACGAATATCAAAAACGTACATTCTCAATTTATATCACAAACTTTACAACCAATGTTATTTTATAAGAAACGATTTTTGGGAAATCATAAGAATTCAAAACACATGATTTTATATTACTCGATTTGTTACAAGCGGAATGTAGTTACACTTAATAGCCAAATATACATTCATGATAGAGTCCTTTACGGAGAATCACTACTATAACTAATATACAATGACGATTCCTCCTCATCATCCTCGGATGTACCAATCAGTGCATTATCTTCGTCATAAACCAAATGGTTTGACTCTAGATTATATGTAGCAGATCTCGTTTGCCTTTGACTCGAGCCACCTTGTAGACCTGGTAATTTTTCTTTTATTATATCTATTGTTGACTTCCTTAATCGTCCGGCTTTTGTAAGTGTGAAGTCGTACACGATGATATCCACATCAGAGATATCAAGGGTCGAGGTGTTACGAATGTTTCGCTTCCTCTTCCTACCTCCCCTTCTTGTTTGGCATTCAATCATCTCCAATGTATACTTACCTGTAAAAGCATTTGCACTTCTAGTGTTGTACCAATGAACATTTATAGACTTGATCGTGTTTTCTATTTCATGCATTAGCACTTCTAGAATTTTACCAAGTGGCCATGTGAGTTCTCATCAGCCGGCGTTGCAATCAACATCCCCGCGGTGAGCTCTTGCAAATTTCCTTGCCATCTAGCTTCGGCTGCTTTGGTCATCCTTGGTCCCACATAAATGTCTCTTTGTTGTGGATGGACCAAGCTGTCATTAATCGCATTTACTAGTCGCTCCGGACTTCTATTTACGCGATCATGTTGCAACGACCATGTGAATGGCGTTTCCAAATTCCAATTATCAACAGATACACAATTGTCTATAATTTCATTCTGATCACTATAAAATACATCCCACCATGACGTGTCTTGTTGTGCGGCATATTTCTTGGCGGCCTCAATATGCTTTCTTTTTTCTTCTAAGGCTTGGAGCCATGACCGTTTTTGTTCTGATACCAAGTCGCTCTGCAACTGTCCTTTCTTCTCAATTGGCATTTGCTTAGCTCCATGGACAATTGTACTCGGCATACAAAGTAATAACTGGCAACCACCTTCAGGTTCCCATGTTGTAGAAGATGAATATTGTTTAGCATACAAAAGTGTAGAACCACTTATTCCATTTTTCTTTATCAAAAAAATGTGATTGAAACTTATATTGTTTAATTGAGCAAGCACTTTAACATTCCCACCACCCCCATCTAATATATATCTCTTAAAGTCATATACCTCCTTCAAGTGTAACACTTTTGGGCGTGGTGTATATGCATCACAAATGACATCAAATAGTTTAGGTAAAGTGAAAGCATCATGCCGAGACAACTGTCTGGAGAATGTGCTAAACATCTGATCTATATGGTCATGTGTGTGGCCAACCAAAAGGAAATTGACTTTCACTTTCCTAAACAATTCTAGGTTGACCAACATACTTAGATAGCCAAATACAGTTGAATTTTTGTTCTCTCTAGCAGTATTGTCCAATTGAATGTATAGAACAGGGGGGAAAGGTTGTCCCCAAGACATCAAAACTCGGTGAATCACTGTAACTGTTAGGTTAGGGTCATTGTGAACATTGGGGTAAGTAATGAAGACGTGAGGTCGAACAGACCTATTATAAGCCAAGCATCCCACCAAGTGCATTTGAACAAGGCACTCATCATTGACATCTTTGGGGAGCCTCCGCATATGCGGCAAGCATGTCTTCTTCTGGTCCATGCCATCTATCATTAAGCACATGTATTGTTCAGGCCTCTTCAAACACTTCTCTCTATGATGCATCGCCTTCCTTCGTTCTAAGGATTGTGCCTCACGATGCTCTTGTAGTAACTTCTTACTCGTATCCTTTTCCATTGATGTCTTTGCACCTTTAGCCAAACTTTTAAGATTTGCACAAATGGAGCAATACCCCATACGTACTTTACGAGGAATAATAACATTTGAAAACCGAGCTCTCCATAATCTTGTGAATTGGCTATAGGTGATAGACTTATTACGTGAGCCCAGCATTTCAGATCGATAGACATCATAAACTTCCCGACGGGTATAATTATCAGAAAGATGCATCCTACCTGTAGTGGGCATTACTTCACAATTTAACTGAAAGTAAGTTTTCATCCAGCCAATAGCTAGTCTTCCAATTGCACCTTTCATACTTGGAACCTCTTTACAATTGAGCATCTGATCCCCGCTAAGTAGACGTTGTTGTACTCTATGTAGCCGCATGTTACTAACACATAACGCAATTTTGAATGCAACTCTACATATCTGTTGCGCATGGAAGATATAATACTCGAATGATACTTTGATCCCCGTACATTTGTCAGATACTAGTTGCATATGTGATCCGAGGTAAGTGTCTTGCTCATCACCGGTCATCGAAAAATAGTATCGCCTTAATTCTCGCAACTTTGATTTTCCAATCATAGACATACAACCACGGGCACAACATATTTTGTTGACATCAAATCCAATCTGTTTATCTGATGTCACCAAGCTAAATCTAGCCAGACGAATTCTTCGTGGGATTCTTCTAATATGCATAGGGCTCCCAGATTTCTCTTCCTGCATAGAGGTTGGTGTAACCTTGTTACAGTCTAATTCTCTGTTCTGACCATCGCCAATGTTATTCAATGTTTCCTGGGCACTTCCTTCATTCTCGGTATCTTTATTAATATCGTATTCTTCAATAGAGAACTCTTCACATGTGTCATTATTTACATTCCCTGTAGATGAGCTCAGACAATATTCTTCGATAGAATATGGTGAGTCGGTCGAAATGCAATATTCTTCAATCGAATATGGTGACTCTGTTGACAAACAATACTCTTCAGTAGAAAACGATGGGTCTGATGACAAACAATATTCTTCAATCGAGAACGGTGAATCTTCACTCATGGCTTAAGGTCTAGATAGGGCTCTCTAAGTTATACTCCTCTCTAAACATATACTCCTCCCTAAACATAAACTTCTCTCTAAACAAAAGCCAAATCAATAGAATGTCTATATTATGTAATATTCTATTAATACAATACATCTAAAAATTATTTTTAATAAAGTAATTTTACTTAAATTATCAATCATTATATAAACTAGATCTAAATGATGTTAAATCAAGTAAAATATAAAACTAATCATTAACAAGCCTTGAATATGTTGGATTAATGTTAAAATCATTGGCTAATTAATGACACCCATTTTGATATAGAACGTCTCACGCATTGGTTCTTTAATGCTCACCATTTTAAATATTAGACTTATCAATCATTGGTTAATTCATGCCCACATATTTAATACATAACATTTGAGAGTCATAACAATTGTTGCTTTTAGTAATCAATCATTGGTACATTCATGAACCTCTATCATTGTCTCCTTCATAACCTTTGAAGTCATTGTAGGTTGTTATGACTATAAAAGATTGATCAATATGTTAGTTTGACTTTGTAATCATTAATACAATCATAAGTTACTCTAGTTAATGTGACTATGGTTACCAACTAACTATCCTCAAAGTTACCAACATTGGTTAAGGTGACTATGGTTACTTTAACCATGTGTTCAATCCCTATAAATAGGAAGACCTCATCATATTTCACTCACCAGAGCGTACAGAGCGTACAGAGCACACAGAACGTAGAGAGCACATAGAGCACACAAAGCACTCAGAGCACAAAGCACGAAAGCGCGATCTCCGCCTCCACTTCAACACGAACAACCATGTCTTCCAAGAGAATCGAGCGCGAGGACTCCAGGTAGGCCTCTGACACTGTGGACATTTTTGTAAATATGTTTCGTTTCTCAAGAACTCGATACGGCGTATCGAGTTCATGTATACAATACAAATATTTATACACGAACTCGATACGCCGTATCGAGTTCGTGTTTAAAGTGTAGGTTTTAAACACGAACTCGATACGCCGTATCGAGTTCCTGTTTAAAACCTACACTATAAATAGGAACTCGATACGGCGTATCGAGTTCCTTTTTAAAATTCTAACTTTAAACACGAACTCGATACGGCGTATCGAGTTCGTGTTTAAAGTGTAGGTTTTAAACACGAACTCGATACGGCGTATCGAGTCCCTGTATATAAGAAGGCTTTGAGAGAGAAAAATCGTTTATGGGGTGGAAATGATATCAAATTGTCTGGCAAAATCAGTCTTTTTTATGTTGACTTTACTTACTTTTAAAGAAATACATGCTCTAATTATAGGGGTTTTATGACCTACTTTAGCTTAAAATAGTAGAAAATGATCTACAAATTGCCTTTACTATGGCAAATTCTCCTCAATATAGGTTTAGAATCTATATAAGTCATACCTACTATTTAAAAGAATATATAACCCGTTTTACTTATTACGATATATATTTTCTAGGTTGAATAGCCCTGCCTATAATAGATTTTTGAATATGTTACTGCTCCTGGAAACTGTTCTTCATTATAATATACAACTTCAATCTACGTGACTGTCTAACTTATGTTTTTGCATATACTTTCTTAAATAGGTCGTTTGAGAACCTGTCGGACCGACCCGTGAAGAAAATTAAGCTTCGCATACAAGGTTCTCCAATCGAAGCCCAGACCAAGGTAGCTCCTGAGACCATGAAGAGAGGAAAAAAGCTTCTCTTTAACGAAGAGACAAAATCTCAGCCACATAGTGATGTTAGCCAAAAGAAACTTGTCGCCGCTACTAGAGGCGAAGACCTTCCTGACCGAGATCTAACGGACAAGGAATGGTGTATGCAATATGTCGACTCAAAGAAAAAAGTCGTATTGTATACAACAAAGAAGAAGGGTGAGGGGCAACTTGGAAAAGAAACCCCATTTATGTATGGCCGAATTCTACGATTTGACTACGAAGATGCAGATTCGGCCAACATACTGGTAATGATATAGTGCTCCAAGGGGGTACGTAAAGTGTTCCTTTCAGAAGACCTTTTAGTAAAGGAATCTTGTGGGCCTGAAGTGTTCAAAAAAGCACTTGATAACTCACAAAACCTGATTGTTACCTTGAGGCCTTATATACAAGGCCATGTAACTCTAAGAGATGAAGAGCCCGCCCCCTTGAAGGCCACAAAAAAGTTATCCAAAGTCCAGTCAAGACCAGCCAAGAAGAAGACAACGAAAATGTCGGATACGGATTCAACAAGTGAAAATGAAGAAGAGGATAATAAGGGGACGCCAGGAGCCGAGCTGGCCTCGGGTGTTTTGTCATCCGAGCAGAATAAAATAAGGAGAGAGTTAATGCAACGGAAGCTGGTCAGGAAAGGGCAAGTATTTAATTTGCCTATAACACACATCCATCGGCCCCCTATTGATGAAAAAACAGGTCGAAGACCACTTGAGATTAGAGAGCCTCACCGCATGCATGTTCAAAATCTCAAGAAAAAAATGAAAATTAATCCTCATGCCACTGTGGTGCCTTTTATTGTTATGGTAGATCCTGAAGAATGTGAAACCATTGAAGATTTTGATATTAGAAAGCATGATCAATATAATTATTTTGTCATTGGTGGATCGCATTCAGCAGAGGCACGTCGGCAACTTGTGAGAGAACATCCAACCACTTTCTTCTTCAAGTATGTCGAGTGCAAAATTTATGTTGGGCTCACAACCGAAGAGGCTAAGCTATTGGCATGGGACCATAATAATGATAATGACTATAGGCAGAAAATGTCGTCTATTGAGCGTATACGGTTCTTCCACCACGAGTATTTAGATGTGAAACAAAAGTTTGGTGTGAAGTTACATCCAGGCCTTCGACGTCAATGTCTGCATGAAGTCGGCATTGTGGTAGATGATAATGTCAGGTCCGATGGTCTTCGAAAGTATGAGTCTTGGTTTCAATTGGCGTTTAGAGATGGAGAAGTATGGGACCTCCAAGATCAAATCTTCTCAATGTGGGAGAATAAGGAGGTAAAGGGTCAACGACAAAAGAAATGTAGGGTTGACCCTCAACTAGAATTAAAGTCACAAGCCGCCAAGAAAATTGACTTGACAATTGAAGAAGCGGCAGACGACATGAAGCTGTCTCTATGGAGAGCGATGCAAGGTATTAAGGACGAGCAGCTTCTTGTGTCGGTTTTGTCAAGGGTTGTGGCGAAAGATTTAAGCCTTGAAGAAATGGTCACTGAGTTCAATAAGTAAGTCTTTCAAATACTGAAATTGTAGTCTATCTGGTGTAATTCAAAGTTCTAATCTTGATTTCTAATTTTACAGTCATAAGGTGTACATGAAGATCCAAGAAGTTATGATGAAACAACTTGGATGTATAACTTGGGAACAAGTGACCGAGGATTATCCTCTAACGTCTTCGTATAAGGCGTTATCAGAGTATTTTATTGCATTCAAGGATTGGGTTAGTATTCATGTTTTTTCATTACCCTTTCATCATATGTAGAGCTTGTATAATAATACCCGATGTCCTATTGCTTCTATTAGAAACCGTGTCGAGGCAAGAAACAAGGAGAAGTTAAGGATATACACGATTTCCCTACATCCTTCCTTGCACATCTCGAGCGAGCCAGAAAAGAAAAGGATCGTCGCTTAGTCAAGGCGTACGAAATGGAGGAAGATGGCTCGTTTAAAAAATTTAGCCACAAAAAAGATATTACGAGAGATCTTTACTACAATGTGGTTTGCGGTGATGTCATCGACTTGATCCAGAAGGTGCCAAAGAAGGAATATACGCTAATGATTGCAGATATTCCTTACGGATTTCGAATGGCTGGGTCATCATACGACGATGAACCGTTTAGGTTTAAACAATTGGAGAAGATGGTCAAGGATTTCGCTGAGCTAACGACCGCATCCTTGTGGCGAATAGTTGTCTTTCATAGTATGGACCAAGGGTACTCGGTAGCTCAAGCTTTGAGATCTCGTTGCCATGGCATCGAGAACCTTGCATGGTAAGGATTATTTGTAGGTGTCTTTCATTATATTGCAATTCTTAAGGTTGTTGAATCTATTCTTAACTCGATGAATTATTTTTTATAGGATCAAGACCAATGTAAATAGAGGGCCAACTTTTCGGTTCGTTAATGCCATTGAATACATAACGGTTGGCTACTTCGATGAAATTAAAAAACAGAGAATCAAAGAGCATTCTAATGAAGTGGGAGGTTCAAATCTGTTGGTATATCCAGCAGTGACTCGGAAATTGCGACATGTCACCACGACAGAACGGGGACTTGTCAACCCATACCAAAAACCTCAACGACTTATGATGCGCTTGATCGAGATGTTTTCTGTCGAAGGAGACTGGATATTAGATCTCTTTTCTGGCACAGGTATTCCTCGAACTAGGGTAACGATCTTGAGATAACCAATCACTTTTTTTTCGTTTGACAACTAAATCTTCTTGTTACTTACATCATAGGAACTACGTCAGCATGTGCATTGAAGCTGTTTAGAAATACAGTTGCATTGGAGAAGGACGAGGACCAAGTTATATTTATTAATATGCGGATTAAGGCTTTGTGGGAGTGCCCAGACCAGGATGAGGAGGTCGGTGCAAAGAACCTCGCCAATACAGAAAGGTTTCAACCTGCTTCGCGAGAGCCTATTCCTCCGTTAGCCGGCGAACCGGGGGAGCTAATAGAGCTTGATGATGAGCTTATAGAAGATATTTCGTTGGCTCGGCTAACAGGGGAAACCAATGCACGTATAGCCGAAGACAGTTCTACACAAGATGATGAAGAAAATGACGTTGATGAATTGATTGCTATGTAATAGACTCTATAAAGAATATGACACTGACGATTTGTTAAGATTTCACATTATTAATACAAATTTTGGGTTTTACCTAGTGGATTCTATTCTTTATAATCATCTATATGTTTCAATTTTATTTTTATATACTTGATTAGTAGATTTATGATATTGGTTTCACCGCGTGCATAGCTGACTACCAAACTTATGGAGAAACATGAACTAGCTTAAATGGAGGCTGATTTTGGTCCAAGCTAACCTTAACAGAACATGGCCCTATAATTGTTGCCATGACTGTCCATGTTGTTATTATGGATCTTTGTCTTATATTGTTAAAACTATTATGTTTCTATTCCATTGCTGCTTAGATTGTGTAGTGTGTTGATAATGGTTCCAGTTGCGTTATCGTTCGGAGTTTGATCTTGTGTGAATCACCTAAGCAATAGAGTAGATCAATTTTAAATACAGGTATGAATGCCTAATAGGTTTGTTATTTCCACGACATTATCCTAAAGTTCACTGCCTTACATTGTGCACAATTATATACACATATGGTTTGATCCCATATGAACAAACTGAGGAATAGATTAGATCAACTTTTAATATAAGTATTGAATACTTTAATAAGTTAGTTATTCCAATCACTTATCCTAATGTGCACTATCCTACATTTTCCACAATTACATACATGCACGTATGGGTCAAAGTATAAATTATATCTCATTTTATTAGTATGGATACAAGTACACCTCATATTTTTGTAAAACCTACCTAATTAATATAAGTCTTTAAGTTAGTGTTTCCCTTGTCGCACAATAGTGCCATATTGAGCCATAGTTGAACTTTATTATGCCTACATTAACTTATCAACATGTCTAAACTTGCATGATTTCTAATGATCTCCACTCGTAGATTTATCATGTATTTTTATATTTGCAAATTCTTATCAAGTTGAGGAACATGTGATACTAGTGCATCCAATTATTGTAGAGAGGGTGTATTTGCTTCGTTTTAAGAAGATTCTACAAGTGGAATGCGCAATCCTTCCACTTGTGAACGCGAACGTGTTAGGTCCATAACATGGCAAATAGGTTAAAATTCGGGAGTGCCATGACTAAGGTTGATTGGGCTTTGATGATACAAGATGCCTATGCACTTCGAGATCTTGGGAAAGTGGCTCATGTTCAACCCTACCTGCTTGGTGAACCAGGATCTCCCGCCAAACAACCATTTATCTTGATACTTCAAGATCAATAGATGTTGGAAATGTGTGAGCAGTTAACCCTAAACAACTCTTGGGCAATTGACTTGACATTTAAAACAAACCAATCCGGGCTACCATTATATGCAGTAGTTGCCCCCAACGCCATGGGAATTGGGATCCCATTATGGTACATGCTTTGTAGTTCTGATAAGGGGTCAAACCATGAGCAAGTCACATTAGAAACTTGTTTGAGAGACATATTCACAAGGATGCCCACGGTGAGGCCAAATGCAATAGTGATTGATAAATGTTGGACATCATATAATGCCATAACTAATGTAGTTGCAACAGACCGTCAATCTTGGATTGTTGTAAATGGGCAACGGTCGCAAACACATTGTCGACTTCTGTTGTGTCAGTTTCACGCCAAAAAGTCATGGGTGGACAACTTGTTGCCAAAAGTAAGTGCAACTTAGAGAAGCCATCTTTATCAACGAATGTGCCAATTGATGCAATGCATTACTGAATCCGCATTCAATGCGATGTGTGATGAGTTAAAGGTAGAATATGTAGACAAGCCTGGTGTTTGGCAATATATAGAAGGAGGATGGTGTGGTCTGACATGTGTGTGGGGGAAACTCTGGCCCAAGTTTGGTAGAATGTTCAACTATGCACACGTTGACACTACCAATATTGTGGAAAGACATTGGCAGTTTATCAAGTATACTGCCTTGAGCGGAAGAATAAACCGATCAATTACCGACCTTCTACATGTCTTAATCAGGGACAGTGAAACTGGCACTTGTATAGGAGGAATGGTAATAGAGTGGTACAAGCAACGACAAGAAATATGTGAGAGTGGTTGGTTTGCACCCCGAGCGAATTGTAGGGATCAAAGGTCCTGACTTAAAAAAGCGGAGAGAATATTGGAAAGGTATGTCGACGATACTTCCACAATGGAAATTATCGACGAGGCCCGATATTGGTTTAGAATCTTGCACATGACAACTCCCACTCTATGGTATAATGTCTCACTCCAATGTTCATATTGTGATTGCCAAGACATTGCGAGTAAATGTAAGCATTTACTTGGTATCCGAATGATTATTGAGAGGCATATGCCACATTTATGTGGCTCATTGCCTTTTATAGATCACGCGACCCAAATGCGAATGGACCATAATACAGAAATAGACGTGGAGGCAGAGGTAGAACAGGTTGAGGAGACAAACCCCACAACATCCAAGATTGAATCATTCAAGTCCAAAATACAAACGGTCGTGAAAGCACTTCAATGTCTCGAGCAAGGGTTAGGAACCTTTGACCGTGAAACTATTATCGAAGGTATAAAAACATTGGAAGATATGGCTAAGAAGGTGTATCGTGTTGGTGCACCAAAATCAACCAATGAAGAAGATGGTAGATTGTAAAAAGTAGCGTGCGGAAGCAAGTATGAAGACTGAACAGAAGGAAGAAAACTCAAGTTTAATGGAGAGCTTGAGCTTACGCAGTATACTCGGGAGAGACAGAGCGAGTGAGAGAGAGAAAACACAGGAACTATATTCAACAGAAGTACACAATCTCTATTCACCACTATATACATGTGTGTGTTCATTGAACACTTTTATACAAGTCCTAGAAGGACTGACAAAAGTACTGACAGTACTTCAATTCTCATTAAGAGCTCCTACACTAACTCCCAAATATATTCCTCACGGAATATCTTTCCTAACGGCCTCCCGGTTTACGCACCGATCCGGCACTACCTACGCACCGGTCTGCATACCGGTTTACGCATTCGGCCTAACCGATCGGTCCCAACTGATCCAGCCGATGTTGAGTTTGTCTCTCAACACTCCCCCTCAAGCTCAACTTGAGGCTCTTCGGGATCTTTGGGCTCACAGCTCCAGTTCCTCCTGGCTTCACACCTCGCTCGCGCTCCTCGACTTGTTCGACTCCGCGCGCTTCGACCCTTCCGGTCGGTTTGTCTGCTCATGTGGCCCTTATCAGCTCTTCTGCTATTGCGGTGTTGACGCTTCTCCTACTGCCTTTTCTTCTGCTTGGACCTCGGTTGATTCAGCGTATCTTAATCAAGCATCCGAACCAACTCGGCTACCTCCGATCGGTTTTCGCTCTCATCCGAGTTGGCTGTCTCCAACTCGTCTTCGGTCTTCTCGCCCTCGATGGCGTCATCTTCCCCATGCGTGGTTGGCTTCGGCTCTCTCCTTCGGCTGCTCCCTTTCTGTCCGCTTCCAGACTTTTCCGCGGGTCCGCCCTCGGCTTCTTCAGCCGATCCGAAGTCGAACTCGACAACCGACTCGGTGTCGCAGTCTCCGCTCCTTTCCTGCTGCCTTGCTTGGTCGTTCAAGACTGTTCTCCCCCTCAAGTTTGGCACGTCGAGGTGACGCAATCCGAGCGCACCTGAGAATTGCCGCAACTTTTCCAGACCAAGAGGCTTGGTGAAGATGTCGGCAGTCTGCCGATCCGTCGAAACGTACTGAAGTTCGACTTCACTGGCAAGGACACACTCATGGACGAAATGGTAGTACACCTCAATGTGCTTGGTCCATGTGTGGAAAATGGGGTTTTTCGCGAGCTGGATGCTGCTGAGGTTGTCGCAGTAGATCGACATCGGATCTGACACCTCCTCTTGCAGGTCCTTAAGTAGCCGCTTCAACCATATGGCTTCGCATGTCACGACAGCCGCTCCTCGGTACTCAGCTTCGGTGCTCGACAGTGTAGTTGTCGGCTACTTCTTACTGCTCCACGCGATCGCGGCACTCCCAAGGGAGAACGCGTATCCGGATGTGGATCGGTGATCGGCGGCGTTGCCAGCCCAATCAGCATCGGTGTAGTCGACTAACTGCGCGACTGCACCGGTCCGATATAGCAGTCCCCGGTCCTTAGTGCCGTTGACATACCAAAGTATGCCTTGCGCACACTGAAGGTGCTCCTCGGTAGGTCGCGCCATGAACTGACTGATCACTCCGACCGGATAATTGAGGTCGGGTCGGGTGATGGTCAAGTATATGAGGCTTCTGACAATTTGTCGGAACCTCGTCGGGTCGCATACCTTTCCCGTATCGGGACGAAGCTTGACGGTTCTGTCTAGAGGAGTCGAGATGGACTTACAGTTGGCCATCCCGAATTTGAAGAGCACACTCAGCATGTAATGACGTTGGCTGATCAACATGCCTTCAGGGGTACGGATCACTTCGATCCCGAGGAAGTAATGAAGGTCCCCCAAATCCTTCATGTCGAACGATACCGCAAGTTGGAGCTTCACGTGGTCGATTTCACCTAGGTCGGCGCCGGTGATGACCAAGTCATCAACATATAGTAAAATACTAACCGGTCCAAGTCGACCTTTCCGGATGAACAGGGAAGAGTCCGATTTTGACGTGACGAAGCCCATCCGACGCAGTCATTGCGTGATCTTCGCGTTCCAGGCACGTAGGGCTTGCTTTAGTCCGTAAAGGGACTTCTTCAGTCGGCATACTGCCGAGGAGTTCGTTCCGGAGTGGAATCTGGGAGGCTGTACCATGTACACTTGTTCCTCAAGGTCACCTTGCAGGAACGCATTCTTTACATCCATCTGATGTAAGTGCCACCCATTCACCGCAGCTACTACGAGCAAAACACGGACGATCGTCATTTTCGCGACCGGCGCAAACGTCTCATTGTAGTCGATGTCGTGTTTCCGCGCGTAGCCCATTGCCACTAGCCGAGCCTTGTACCGGTTGACCGAGCCATCGGTGTTGTACTTAACCTTGTACACCCACCTACACCCGATCGGTTTTACCCCTCTTGGTGCGTCAACCAGGTCCCAGGTCTCATTCTCCGCCAATGCATGCATCTCTTCCTCCATCGCGGCGCGCCAATTCGCGTCTTTAGCCGCTTCTGCGTAGCTCTTCGGCTCACGCACTTCCGCTACACGGGTCATGTACGCATAATGATGCGCCATGTACTCGTTGTATCCGAACCGCAAAACAGGATTCTTCTGGTGGGTAGACTGGCGTTATCTCACATTAGCCAATGTCGAGGCCTTCTCGGTCGACGCGGACTTCTCCTTTAAAGACCCATCACCGGTTCCCTCGGAGTCGGACTCGCGTTGGTCTGACTCGTTCCTATCCATGCCAGTATCCAACACCTTCTTCTTCCCTTTCTCTTTGCACGTAGGCCGTCTCCTCGACTTCCTACGCGGGGAATGCACGGCCGAGTCTCCACTACTCCCCGGCTCTTCATCTGACTGGTCGTACCGACTCAATCGTCCAATCGGTCCACTTAAACGGAGTGAAATCGAACTCTCTTCACGGGTCTCGATTTCGGGCTCATCCGGAGGCATCTCGGCCTCGATGACCTCATCGTCAGAGCTCGGATTGGAGTCGGGGTTCGGAGTCGGGGGCTGGTACCAAGACGCGGACTCGTCAAACACAACGTCGCGGCTAACACACGCTTGTTTGGTGCGAGGGTTATAGCACTTATAACCCTTCTGCTTCTCCGAGTAACCGACCAAGATGCATTTCTCGGCCTTTGCATCCAGCTTCCTCCTTTTCTCCTTCAGTACATGCACATACGCAATGCTACCGAACACCCTCAAGTGTCGCAAGTTCGGCTTCGTTCCGAAATATAGCTCGTGCGCCGACACTTTGTCTCCGATCCGGTTCTGGATGTATACCGCGGTCCTTACCGCCTCGGCCCAGTAGAACTTGGGCAAGCTCTTCTCCTCCAGCATTGCCCGTGCCGCTTCCACAACTGACCGATTCTTCCTCTCGGCCACGCCGTTCTGCTCCGGCGTGTATCTACAACTGAATTCGCGCCGAATTCCCATTTGTTGTAGATAACCGTTGAATTGACCGGAAAAGTACTCTTTACCGCCATCCGACCGCAGGCACTTGATCTTTCGTTCCATTTCTGTTTCCACGAACCCTTTGAGGTCCCGGAAACAGTCGAAGACTTCGCTCTTCCTCTCAATAAAGTAGATCCACATGTGCCGCATGTGATTGTCGATGAAGGAGACGAAATATCGGCTCCCGCCAAGACTAACGTTTTGTGCCGGCCCCCATACATCGGAGTGTATAAGGTCAAGCTTGTTTCGGCTCCGGTTTCGCTCGTTTGGGAAAGGAAGTCGGTGTTGCTCCCCGAGTTGGCAGGCTTCACAAATTTGTGCCTTTCGGCCACTAAATTTGGGCAATCCGAACACTACCTATTTCGATTGCAGATCTTGAAGCCGCTGGAAGTTGACGTGGCGTATCCGCTTGTGCCACAAGTCGATGTCCGACTCGGATTTTTGTCCCTTCGCGAACATTGCGGTGCCACCGTCAATGGAGTCGAGGATGAACATCCTCCCGTCTCTGCGCCCTTGCGCAATCACACGGCCTTCTTCCTCAATGAAGCACTCGAGGTGTGTAAACCGAACCTCCATCCCTTGGTCGACAATCTGTCCAACCGAGACCAAGTTCTTCGTGATTGTCGGAACGTGCAACACGTTCATGAGTTTCTCTTTCTGCCCGACATGGCTAAGGGGAACTTCTCTGACATTCGCGATCGGATGCAAAGTGTCGTCTCCAGTTGCGACTACTCCAAGTTGTATCGGTTTTTCAAGGTACGAGAACCACTCCTT
>NW_028230793.1:0-31838 GCF_043228905.1 Azolla caroliniana
GCGGTTAGGTTTAATGTTGCAATAAGAGGATAGGCTAGTGTGTGGCTAATTCATGGTAGCGGTGACCTACAAGATCTATATCATTGGCATCAAATTGAAAATATAAATATGTGATTGGATGTAAACAATAAGTGGCCACTGTAATGGTAAAGAAGCATTTAAGTAAAGGGAAGATTGCAAAAATGATGCCACTGTAATGGTAAAGAAACATTTAAGTGAAGAGAAGATTGCAAAAATGATTTGTTATGACTGATTAACTTACATGTATAACATGCTGTAAATGGGCCTTAAGTCAATCACAAGTGAGTGATATACAACAGAACCTAGTCTTTTTCCTTTTCGGCCCTGAGCCAAGGGCCATATACAAACGTCTAGAAGAGATGTTTTGAATAAATTATGAAAGAGATCTGAACTAGAAGCTTCAATGGATGGTTTAGACCATATTCCCAAAGAAGGTGTCAGCTGATGTATAGGATCTACTTGGTGAAGTTTAATAAAGAGATATATATATACATGTCTTTATAAGTGGCAGGCCTGCATGCCTTACATATAAAGGGAAAGAAATGGATATGTTAAGGGGGTGGAGCAAAAAAATGTCTTTCCTCCAGGTATGTTATTAATAGTTCTGCCATGTGTGTGGGTGAAGGACACCGTCCTTCTATTGGTTCCATCACAATCTCACCATTCACAGGGGGTTCATACGGATCATCAATGCCTGTAAATCCTAGATATATTTTAAGAAAACACAAACCACATTCAAGTTATACAAGCATTCACATTAAAAAAAACAACGTATATTTCAGTCTCCGAAAAGCACATAGGCTGTGTGTGTGTTCATACCTTTGATCTTGCCAGCCCGAGCAAGCTTGTACAGACCTTTTGGATCCCTCTCCTCACATAGTTGTAATGGAAAATTCATGTAAACCTGGATGAGAATGGAAATATAAGTAATGAGTAACATTACTGCATTCGAGCAGTAATTGAAGTTGATATTATGTAACAATCTTCAGGAACTATGGACAAGTAAAATGTGCCCATGCGATCACTCACAGTGGTTCAATTGGATTTTTTACCCTATTTTTACACATACAACTTCCACATAAAAGGGTACACATATTAAAGAGGAAAAGGGTGAATTTTATTAATGAGTAAACTTCCACATAAAAGGGTACACACATATTGAAGAGGAAAAGGGTGAATTTTATTAAGGGAAAAGTACCAGGATACCCCTGGAAGTTCGTCTATTTACCAGAATGCCCCTAGAAGTTCCAAATTTACCAAACTACCCCTATGCCCAAAAAATCACACTTTATAAAGTAATTATACACTCAAATCTACAAGCCCTATTTACCAAAGATGGAAGAAATGGACCCGAACTAGCCTTATTTACCAAAGATTTGAGTGTATAATTACTTTAGAAAGTGTAATTTTTTGGACATAGGGGTAGTTTGGTGAATTTGGAACTTCCAGGGGCATTCTGGTAAATAGACGAACTTCCAGGGGTATCCTGGTACTTTTCCCTTTTATTAATGAGTAAACTTCCACATAAAAGGGTACACACATATTGAAGAGGAAAAGGGTGAATTTTATTAATGAAAATCCAAAAAATAAGCAGTGTCATGTGAAAGCACGCAATATAGAGGTTTTACGTCCCATTGACGAAACTGTAGCAGATGGTTGTCTAGAACCTTCTTGCATACAAGTCACACCATGATTACTACGCACTTTTCATACCATATTGTAACCTAGAGGACATGGGCACATTTACCTCAATAAATTCCCCTTCTTCTACAAGTCTACGACACGCATCTCTGTCTTTCCTGTATGGTGAAATCAGACTGGCGATGCAAATGATGCCCGCATCCACAAAGAGCTTGGCAACCTCCCCTATTAACAGAAATAGAAGTAAATCAATTTATGCCCATAAATGGTAATGGAACTAAAAATAAGAAAACGAATGAAATGGCGAAAATGAAAAACCAATGCCTCATTTAATAAGAGAGAAAAAAACAAGTCAAGTGCCAAAACTTGTAACTGATACCTCATTAAGAGATAAAAAAACCAGAGTTTTTTAAGCACATGGTGACTTGCAGAAAAAGAGAACATATGACTGAGCTGTCATTATCTTACCAACACGTCGAATGTTTTCAGTGCGATCCTCTGCTGAAAAACTCAAATTATTATTGAGTCCATGCCGTAAATTATCACCATCCAACACATAGCTCAGTTTCCCTCTACTCAAAAGAGCATGGTCCAATGCACATGCCAATGTACTCTTCCCTGAGAAAAAATTGTCCAAGTTATGTCCTGGGAAACTATACACACCTCTTAGAACTCAACATAATGACAATTTATGCAACAGCACCAAGATTATCAACAACTCTAGTACATCACTGTGAAAGCTCCAATAATCTCATGTCATTTCTCACCTAGAATTACAGAGTTATCCTGGCTCTAGGGTTGGTGTTCTCATTTGATTTGATAGAATAAATTGGTGAGATGATGAAGGATTGTAGCCTAGACTACAATGTTTATGGTAATTCGACCATTTTTAGTACTTCAATGTTCATTATGAAGCTTAAAAATGAGAATTGTCAGTAATCTGATGCAGAAACATACTCTTAAGCTGTATCCACAGACTTTCAAATCGTCATCACAATTAAATTTTACTTTACTTTTATTAGCATGTACATTAACAAATCTTAGCATTTTTGTGAATCTGATAACTCACATATGTTGTGGTGTAGGTTGAAAATAATTTTTGTGTGGTATTACTATGACTTATTTGGTCTTTCTCACCATCTTTTTCATTGTGTCATCATAGAAAACATCAATATTCCCCAACAATAGCTAGCCCTCTTTAAAGGTAGAAAGTAAAGTGAAGAATACTTCAAGCAAGTAATAGTCACTACCTGACCCACTAAGTCCTGTGATCCATATCACACAACCCTTCTGACCAATCAGTTTTTGCCTTTCAGCCTTTTGCACCATGCATGTTTGCCAGACAATATTTGTAGATTTCCCCACTGTTGTCGCTGGGGGATATATTATACCTTCAAAAGGATAGAAATGCTTTGTCAAGCAAGAGTTGTGCACAGAATTCACCGCAAGTAAAAAAAAACAGTCCTAGTCAGGAAAAGATAATCGGTTGAAGATAAAAAAGAGATTAAACGTAAGTCTCAAAATATGGTTGTCTTTAGTAATATACAGATCTCTTTAACCAAAAAAAGAAAAAACAGGGCCAAAGAACATATTTATGTTTGCTAATTCAGTAATTGATTATAAGAAATCTTAATTACACTGCTGAAAACCACATTTATCTTTAAGAATACTTCTTTGCCCATGAGAACGACTAACACAAGGCCAGAAACTAGTATTGCCTTTGATACTCTAGATCTTCCAGCAGAAAGTGTGACTCGATTCAAGGCCGAAACTTGTCTTGTCTTTATTGATCTAGCCAGCATAAGAATGACTAAATACAATGGTCAATCAAAAACACGGAACTATCTTTGATAATCCAGATCTTGTCTTAACTAAAAAAAAATGGACACTACACATAAAAATGCGGATTTCCAACCTGGAATTGAAGTGACATCCTTGTTTGGATTTGGAGATATTCCATCAAGGCCAACACGTCTATCATGGACATCTGTTGCAGTTTGCTGTTGGAGAGTGAAAGAACTGCGTAGTGTTTGAAAATTCAAAGAAGACGACGATAATGCATCGGACCACAACGATGGTGAGTGCGATGGCAATGAAGCTGCTTCTTCGTCGTGTCTGATACAGAGGCAGAGTGGAAGCTTGCGGGAGCGTGTGGTGAAGAATGTCTGAACAGGAACAGAAACCCTAATGCGATGGAATGGGAGAGAGAGATTTGTTGTCGCTGCTGCTCCTGCTGCTGCTTCTGCTGTGGGTTGAGGACGCATGGCTTTGGGAGCAATTCGAAAGCAAAGGCGATGAACAATACAGACAGGGGTCTCATACACACATATGTTACATATATATATACATGCATGATGTATGTAGGTATGTATGCATGGATGGATGGATGGATGGATGGATGGATGTATATGTATGGATGGATGGATGTATGGATGTATGGATGAATGTATGGATGTATGTGTGTGTGTGTGTGTGTGTGTGTGTGTGTGTGTGTGTGTGTGTGTGTGTGTGTGTGTGTATGTATGGTTGGTTGGTTGGTTGGATGGATGGATAGATGCATGCATGCATGTATGGATGTATGTATGGATGCATGCATGCATGTGGGTATGTTTCTTATCATTGCTTTGCTTGCCAACACATGTATGTATATGGGCTCATTGTGTGATAGCATTATGTCGGTGCTAGCATAACTATCTCTCTGGGTTGATCAACATCACTTTCTTCAGTTCGCTCAGCTCGATGCTCGCGTCACATCGATGCGAGAAGAGTGTGTATGTGTGTGCACGCGCGCGCGACTAGGGCGCACACTCGCTATCACATGCTTTCCAGATGCTATGTTGCGTCGATGAAGGCAGGAAAGCAAAGATAGAGAAACGTGCCCTCGGTGTTACTTCTTCTTATTCTTTTCCATATGGCACATTGCTTGGACTAGTTGAGTGTGAGCTTGAGTTGAGTGTGTCGTTGAGTGAGCGATGCATATAAAAAAAAAAGGGCACGTGGAATTTGCACCCCTAGCCTTGTTTTTTTTTACCACATTCTCACATTTGATCGAGGGAATTCCATCGATTTGTATGTGTGATACATATATTCTATTTATGAGTGTAACATTGTATTCCTATGTCGGGGGGCTCTTTTCAGCCATCTCACTCTCGTAGCCTCCACGCATTTGGAATGTCTCCCAAAGTCTGGTATTCGATGGTTTGTGCATATGGACATGATCATGGTCATTTGTCATAACATCTCATAATAAATCCCAAGAGTTTCTCATAAAACATATAAATCAAGTGAATGTTATCATAAATTATTCCGACAAATATGGCGATTAGGTTGGTCACAAGGTATGTGTGTTTACAACACGAGACAATCTAAACTCCAAAGCTTCAAATGTCCCTCTCTCGAAATTCTCAGCCTCGATCGTGCCTCTTCTTTTATGCATGCATGGTACCTTGCTTCACGAGAAATCATGATTTGGGCCATTGGATCTAGTCACTTTCTTTTTTGCAACATCCGCATATACTTTGATGCCAAGTTCAAAGATAAACGTGGATTTGGGCCATTGAATGTAGTCATGTTTTAATCGAATGAATTGTCAATGGATCAAGTCACCTTCTTGGCATGAATAGTCAAGGTCTTCTTTTTAGACATTCATTAATTATTTGCTTGCCATTTATTTTTATTTATTGAAACTCTCCAAACACCAACACGTGGGTAGTTTCAGAGTGAATCATGATCAACTTTACAAAGAAAAATGAAATTTGATTATTTTATAGTGCAGCAACTAAGGTATATTAAAACATAACATCTTGATATATCGTACATCCTTTTTGTTTACAAATATTCATATACTTAAAAGTCAACAAGAGATCAACTAGTTGTAGTTTCCAAGACATGAAATCTAAATGTGTTAAAATTGGTTTCAAGTCATGCTTATCTTCTATTGTACTTTCGCTACAATACATCAAAGGTATGTATAAACATTATTTATTTGCATGTTCTAGAGTTGTGTGTGTGTGTTGAGCATTGAACTAGTACATGTGTCGTGCTTGAAAGCATGTAATCATATGTCAAGTTTTTACAATAAGCTTTTGTATGATGTCTTCTTGTCATATATCATCGTGTTTTACAAAAACCCATGCATGATAATGCGAGACCCATACACTTTGGCCTCTATAAAGGCACTAATATAGTGTTTCTCTCTGTACAAGTTGGAAATAACACAACATTTTCCTTGAGATTGGAAATACATTATACAAAACAAATATTAAGAACTAAATAGCACAACTGCATACGATGGAATAGGTTAAAATAAGATACACATGTGTGTGAGAGAGAGAATATATTGCTTAAGAACTTGTATTACGAAATGGAGGAGGATTAAAATCTACCTAATTCAATTGTTAATCAACTTGTAGTCATTACTTTATAGAAAGAGGCGGCTTGTTTATATAAGCACTTATTCAAGTGCACATAAGAGTTGGGAACAATATAACAATCACGAGACAGCTTGCAAGATATTTAACATATGCACTTCATCCAATATAAAAAAGACATATTCCATCTGTAAAGTCAAAGGTAGACTTTAGCACACACAAACACATCTTGAGGAATCTATAGATGAGTTTATTATCTCCACATGCTCCTTCGAGTTCAATAGCATCGTGCGATCATTTGTATGGCGAACTTGGATTTTCCCATTATGCTCCTCTTAGCGTTTCGGTATTCCCTCTCAAGTTTAACAAGCCAAGCCAAGTGTATACAAAGCATGTGCCCTTGAGAGCTACCCATCCTTGGGCATGAGCTACTTCTATGAAGCTCTATTGATTGGGGATGCCATGACCATCATGTGGAGGTTGCATATTGTTGTATCATGTAATATCATAGCCAAACAAGACCATTGGTTTGTTCTTGTGGCTTTAGCAATGTATTTGCTTACATGGCTTTTGTAAGGCTTTCTACACTCGGGTGTATTGAGGGTAAGAAGTAGCAAGAGGTTGGGCCTCTATGAAGGAGATCACATGATCATTTAGGAGTCATGCCCTTGATCAATAAAGCACCATGCTATTGTTTAGTGATGGGATAAATGAATTAGACACATCATTATACTCGAAGCCTCATAACATTACTTGATAACACACATAAAATAAGGAATGTAGAGAGGGAGAGAGAGACGCACGCACACAGGCACATGACAACAACACTATTTCCTTAGAAACTTTATAGATTACTCTTATCGCCCTAACAATTGAGCTTTTACAAAAAAGGTTTTTATGCAAAATTACAATTCAACATAAATATAAGGTACAAAGAAAAATGCATTTGGGAAATCTCTAAGGCTAATTTGCTAAATCCCAAAATGCTTTCATGTTGTATGTTATATGTATTGGACTTCTTCTTCTTAAATTTTACATATGATAATTGGAACTACATATCATTTACTAGATGTCTAATATAGGGATTGAAGTGTGCGCAAGTACTCGACAAAAGCTTAATTGCCTTTTTTATTGCATATAAAACTTTTAATGCTCTTTTAAACTATATGATAAGTTGTTTAATAAATGTATTTAATTAAAATTGAATTAATGAGGTCTCCAATTGTAAATAGTGATGATAGAAGTTGAATAATTGTATTTACTCGATGATAATTCTTCTCCTTTTCTTCTTTTTCCAAAAAAAGGATACTACATTAGTATTAAGAAACGCCCTAAGGCTATACATAAAATATGTATCTTCCGATAATGAGCCCTTTTTCTAAATTGTAATCGTCGACTTAAATAAACATGTCGGTGTAAAGTAGAACCACTCCACCTTATAAAAAATCCATCTATAAAATATACCTTTGTCCCAGATGGCATGAAACTCCAATCATTTCAACTTTGCCTAGTGCGTATTACCTTTTATGTTATCCAGTTAACCTTTGAGTTTATGCACAATCAAAATCGAAATCCTAGAAATTATGTGGGCATGTCTTTCAATCACATTGTACAATCACCCATAATATTGCTCCCCATGTATACACTGCTCGAGGATATATTGGTATTAACTGTGTTATGATTCTTTTCCATATTTCCATCACAAAGTCACAACTCCACAAACAATGCTTAGCAGTTTCTACCATGTCTGTACAAAAAGGGCACATATTGTTTGCTTTCCACTTTCACTAACCATTAATTGGTATACCTCTATGAACCAACAACCAACAAAAACAAACAATTTTCTTACTCATTTTCCTTCCCCACAACCATTTCCAAATTTGCGATGATACTTTGAATTGAACATAGTGATTACGTGATTATTTAGTGCATATACTTTTATTAATTAGCCCTTATTCCTTAATGCAATTAGAGATTCTTATAATTAAACATGCCTCAGAAAGCTCAATTATAATATTAACAAGTGCATTAATGGGCAAAGCTCCACCTGCGAATGATATAAGCTTCTAAATATTGTAATAGTTTGTGATTTTGCAATAACAAATGGTGAAGATGTTTTTTTATATAATATTTGGAATTTAATTCAGCATGTGGTCAAGATTTGCGTCTTCATGAGCTATTCAAAATTGGAATCATTAGAAAATCAATGAAATTTCAGACACAATAATAAAATTTGAGCTCTTCTTTTGAGGGTAGTGAATTGATCAAAACAATGAGGCTCGAACTTGAGAAGCATTTTGTGGAAGTTGCAAAGCCTTGCCATTTTGATTGTGTAGCCTTTAGTTAATTTGAAGCAAAGGATTTTGTCAAAGTCAATTATATCTTGTTTTTTCATAAATCGATCGACATCTCAGCTCACACTTGAGTCTTCTCTTGCTTCACATGTTAGCCCAAATCCCCCTAGAGAGCACAAACATTAAAATTGCTCCTTTTTTGGTGGTATTCGGCGAGATGATTGATGTGGACTTAACGAAGCAATTTTCATGGTTTGGGTAAGGATGAGTGATGATGGTGTGGAAGCCGAAGCATATTCTCATGAGAATATGAGGAATTTAAACTCATTTTATTGTCTTTGTGTAGGAATTTGGTGGTAATCGGCGAGATGGTTGATGTGGACTTCACAAAGCAAATTGTAGGTTTTTGATAAGGATGCGTGATGATGGTGTGGGGGCCGAAGCATAAGCTCAAGAGGAGAGGAGAAATTTGACTTAATGTGTTGTTGTATGACAGGAAGTTGGTGGTAATCGGCAAGATGGTTGATGTGGAAAGAGGAAGCATATTTGTTGAGTTGATAGTATAATGTATTGGATCGCCTTCAAAACTACAATAGACAGGAGTAGGTTGAAGAAGTATCGAAAGGTTCATAACTATGACATGCGAGGGCTTGTTTCTGAATATAAGTACTTTGGTTGTTGTCTATGGATATGATACCTTGCATTGTATCTAAGGAATAACTTACAATTAGTGGATTGTTTTCTCTATTTTGGATTTGTTTCCTCAACTAGTGTCTTTCACAATACGGGCTGGGGGGAAAAACTTTGTATGTTGTAGCTGTTATGACCCTTTTTATGCAACTAATAGAAGGATATTTGTTTTGGAAAAAAACAACATTAAAATTGTTCCTTTGACACGTGGAGAGGTGAGACTATAAAATTCGAAATTGAAAACTTTCACAAGAATTTGATCAAAGTATTAGACTCGAGACAATATTAAATCTAGACAATCCAAATTCATAGAATAATAATAGAATAATGGAGTATTTGTAAAATGAGATTGAATGTCGAGTTTTCCATAAAAGAGTCAAGAATATGTATGGTATTCACAACGTAACCCCAATCAAGTTCTCCATAACAAAATTGAAAATCCAAGAACTAATGAAAACCTTTTGTATAGATTGGAATTCCACCAATTAAATATACGTGACATGGATGAGAACTACATAAAACGTATCACACTATCATAAAAAATAAAAAAAACTCAATGAATTTAAAGTGCTTTAATTAGATCATCCATCTCTCAATGAACAAAATCCATAATTCAATTAAAATACTATGAATTACAAAAAATTCCAGCCAAAACTATCAATTAAAACTCCATAAAATGGATGAAATTGTCGCAATTTCTTTTATAATTTACCTCGAAATAATGAATACAATTAACCAAATTTCCTTAAAATAGATAAAAAATCATCTCCTATTAAACTCCCATAGAACAAATTAAAATATTTAAACAAAATTAATCAAAACTTCGTAAAATAACAAATCAAGTGAACATAAAACATCAATTAAAAAGGATTAGAACTCTATGAAAAATGAACCAAACTATCATAAAAAATCAAACATAAATGGATTAAAACTCCATAGAAAAGATATCAAACTATTTATAAAAATGGATTAACAGATAAAGCAAATTGTCATAAAAAAAGAATCAAACCCACAACGTTGTAGTTCGCTAATCCAATATGTTGGCTTTAGCTTCAACAACACTCATTTGTAGATTTCCTCTTATTTGGTTGGCCCATTTTAGGTAATATCTATCTAATTGAAAACTTTGGGTATCAATGCCACGACATTCAACTCAAGTCAAATTTAGCTTCAACCAAATCGCGGTCAACGACCAAGGTCTTCTTTATTAAGACTTGGGGTTAGTATCACAAAACCAGTAAAAGAAAGTTTTTAAATAATCCATCTAAAAAGAAAATGAAGCAAATTGTGAACCCAAAATCAACGACAATGGATTAAAAAAACCCAAAACAAATTGTAACAATAAGGTCAATCTAGACGAATTAAAGAAATTCGTGAGAGAAAACGAAACAAATTGCAAGAAAAGATCAATCGAGGTGGATTAAAAAATCCATGCCACCCTCTAGAAAAAACAAAATTATGATTGATCATGAAATGGGTTTTAAAACATTGAATAAAAACGGAGAAATGGATTGAACGGTCAGAGGAGATGAATTGGAAGAACCCCATTCAACACGATCAAAACAAAAATTTTGATACGCACACTAGAGAGAGAGAGAGAGAGAGAGAGAGAGGTAAATGGTTTTTCACAAAGAAGATTAATGGCCTTTCGAACAACAAGATCAACATTTCATATTTGGAGAGGTTATACCTTTATATGGGATAAGTTGCAATATTTACCATCATTGTATGAGCCAAATCTTGATTTAGATGGGGGATCTCAAAAGCTTGATTGGATGTTTGTTGGAAATAAGACATCAACTATGATTTCAACTAATGATGTTTATCACATATTGATTGACAAACACAAGTGGATGGAAGAAAGGGTTTTAAAGATATGGGGTTTTCATAAGCCCATTACTTGGTGGTTTCATGTGATTAAGGCAAGTTGGTGTTCTCAATTGATGCTACAAGCTAACAATCGGCAACGGTTCGGTTCGGTTCGAGGGGGTCCAAACCAAACCGGTTTGGAACCGAACCATTTAAAATTTTTGAAACCTGAACCAAACCAAACTGTGAAACCGAACTGTTTAAATTTTTTCAAACCATTAAACCGTAAAAACTGCAGTTTCGGTTTTCAACATATGTCAAATTTTTAATTTTTTAAAATTTATAATATTTCATTTTTTAGAATTTTTAAAATGTTCCTAAAATGTGAGAATAAGGTGTAAAATGAAAAGATTGTTTTAAAACAAATTTAAAAAATTTTATTAAAATTTTATTAATAAAAATTAAAAACCGTTAAACTGTTTAAACCACGGTTTTTGACTATTGAAACCAAACCAAACTGTTTTAATAAATCTAAACTTGAACCGAATCGTTGCCGATTGTTACTACGAGCTAAGGTATTCATTTGGAGAGTTATGGTTGGAGTGTTGTCATTGGGGGCTGCATTAATCAAAGGAAACATTGCTAATGGAATGCGTTTCTTTCTTTTTGTGGAATTGGAATATAGTAGGCATCAATTTCTTTCATGCATGATGGCTACGATGGTTTGGTGATGTATCAATTTAGTGTAGATGTCTCTAACTGGAGTAAGACTATCTTCCTTTATTTGGGTTTTTGCATGTATGACGAGCAATGAAATGTTGCCTCATTTCTAAATTATATTTTGAGTTCTCGAGGTATTGGGGGCTATGGTTCATTTGGAATATGTGGAATGCCTTAACGTTTGATTTGTAACTTGGGGTGAGAAACTATGTTGTAAAGTTAAATGAAATTCTTTTGTGGCAATTGACAGTGCTAAAGAAGTAATGAAATCTCATCAACAAGGAGAAAGAACGATGCAAAGTCACATATAATCATATTTGCAATTTTAATTAGTGTGTAGGGTAGCATCGGGTTTTTAGTTGTAGTAGTATTTAGATCCCTATCAGGGTTCTATACTTAGTTGTAAGTTAGTCATGGTGCTATTTTTTTCTTTCATAATGAAAGCAATTCTTTATAAAGAAAATGTGAGGCTAGATGGATGTAGCTCAGTTGGTAAAGTTGCCCAATGGAGACTAGGACATAATGGGTTCAACCCCAACATTCCATAGGGCCATCTAGTAAATCAAGAAGAAAAAGAAAGAAAGATATATTAACGTATTCTAAGGCCAAAATTTGGCCCATGAGACAATTGGTACTACAATAAAATAGGGTGTCTACCCAAGACATATCTATGGAGTAATGGAGATGTCAGAAAATTGGGTTTTGAAAACCCAAGACATAATGCTAGCAGTGTAACAACTTACCATTAGGGTAATAAAAAGAGAGAGACAATAAGTCAGATAGATGTAGCTAAATTGGTATAGTAATTCATTGGAGATCAAGGGGTCATGGGTTCAACCCCTAGTGATCAAAGAAATAATCGTGTAGAAATTTTAGGTATTTGAAGAAAATACCCCTCCTCTCCATCTCCATCTGTTTGTGTGTGTGTATGTCTCTCTCATCCTTGAGGTTTTAGGCGTTTGCAGGAAATACCCCTCCCAACACAGTTCTTAGGTCAAAAACCAAACCCAAACCCGCAGAGCGTATGTCTCTCCTTCCGAGGCTCCCCATGGAACCTTCGAAGCTCCACGACTTCAACGACCTCGACTACACTGGAGATCAAGAGGTCATGGGTTCAACCCCGACGTGCCACATGGAAAGGAAATACATGGTATACAAAGAGAGAAAGGCATACATAATTCTTCATGTAAAGACTGTGCCTAGCGATGAAAGAAAAAATTGTGTGGGAATTTTAGGTATTTGCAAGAAATACCCTTCTCTCTCTCTCTCTCTCTCTTTCTCTTTATCTCTCGGCCATAACAATTCTCAAGAGGTTTTAGGTATTTGCAGGAAATACCCCTCCATCTCCATCTCCATCTCCATCTCCATCTGTCTGTCTGTCTGTCTCATCCCTGAGGGTTTTAGGCGTCTGCAGGAAATACCCCTCCCAACGCACAGTCCTTAGGTCAAAAACCAAACACACACAGAGCGTCTGTCTCTCCATGGAACCTTCGAAGCCCCGCGACTTCAACGACCTCGACTACTGGCAGACCTTCTTCAAAGCCAGAAAAGGCAACGCCTTCGAATGGTATGGAGACTTCTCGGACTTCGCATCCCTTCTCTCACGCGAGTGTGGATTAGACGTATCGGCCTCTCCTCCTCCTTCTTCTTCTTCGATATCTGGAAATCGTTCTTTGAGCATTCTAATTCCTGGATGTGGGAACTCGGAACTTTCTTCGAGCCTTTATGATGCTGGTCTCGAGAACATTGTTAACATAGACTTCTCCAAGGATGTCATTGTGGAGATGATGAAGAAACACCTTCGCCGTCGGCCTCACATGAAGTGGAGAGTTATGGATATGACTGCGATGCAGGTAAGCAAAATCGTGGTGATCGAAAATTTCTTTTCTTTCCCCTGCTTTTGACGCATAATGAATTTATTGAAAGAGGTTGTTTATTAGTTTGCATGAAAATCAGTTTTTTTTGCTCTGCATATCACAAATTTACGTAAATAATTAGTTATGTTGTCACGTGCAAAACTTGTATAAGGAACAAATTTTCTCTTTTCTGCACATTATAATTTATGAGTATGCATTTAAGTAACACATTTTCTTTTGAAGCTTATAAATCTGCATAATAATCAGGGTTTGTCGTTCGCAACAATATATGTACATAAGAATCAGTTCGTCTTCTTCATTTGTGCATATTATGATTTTGCATGAACATCAGTGGGCATAAGAATCAGATGTTCTGTTTCCCTAACTGAAGATGCAGACAATCTAAGGGTTATCAGAACGGAAAGTGTTCATAAGTTTTTCTTTCTCTCTTATTGCATACAATGAATTCCTCTCTTATTGCATATAATCAATTTGCACATTATGAATTTGCATAAGAATCACACAGACTTTCACACAATGAAAGTGCATAAGAACCAGGCAAAATGATCTTGGAGTGAAGATAAATGAAATAGACATAAAATGGGCTTAATAATGGAACTTTGACAAGTAGGATAATAGGAGTTGTGTGAGGCTAGTTAAAGACACATGCTGCACTCAATTGTATGTAGTTTCCAGATGCCTCCTTCGACATTGTTATTGATAAAGGTGGCTTAGATGCCCTTCTTGGAGACCCAGGTCAAGAGCAAATCCAAGCTACACGGTTTCTGTCAGAGGTAGAAACAACAATATCTCTATTGTCTCTTTGCAATGACCCTAAATATTTGCGCACGAGTTTCTCATCATATTCACACATGCAGGTTCAACGGATACTTGTTCAAAAAGGCAAATATATTTGCATAACTTTGGCACAATCTCACGTGATTGGTATTTCTAATCAAAAGCCTCATTTCTTCTATAGCTCTCCGATTAATTTATTGCTCTTATTTTTTGGACTGATATCTGGTAGAGCTGCTGCTTACAATCTTAAGGCATGGATGGTCTGTGAATATCCATCGGGTTCCACAATCATCCACAACGCCTGGATTCAAACTAAAACCATTTTTAGTTGTGGCTACGCGAGATACATCTACTTCTTACTCTTTGGTCTCAATGTCATTTGATCCAGCGAAAGACTTTGCTGATTATGAGGAACAGGTGAAAAATATGAATACTAGTTGTGTTGAAGCTTGTTATTTAAGAGTGATAAATTATAAGCGGAAGCATATAAACATTCTTTTGATTATGACAATCAATGAAAGAAGAATCTAGTGTAAGCTCCAGCCTTCAATGATTATATAAGAGTTTTACCACGCTAGTTTGAAACCAATGCCCTGTGTTGTTTATTGTCAGTATGCCAATTAATTAGGCATTTAGTATAAGCTCCTGGCTGCAATGATTGTATAAGCGTTTTACCACGAGCTTAGTTTGAAATAAATATCTCATGTTTATTGTCAGTCTACCTACTGTGCATGCAAAATATGGGATTGATTTAAAAGGGAGGTCTGGCTGAGGGTCTAAAGGGTTCAATCTAGCAGATTTGAGATTCTTAAAATTATCTGACTATATTTTGAAATAAACTCTTTAGTTTACCGATGATCATTCAATTATGATTGAATATTTTATTGTAGCTTTTTTGGGCGTCTTTTTTTTGCCTTAAATTTCTTTTAGAGTACATGCGAGATACTAGAAATATATATCTTTGTCATTCTGAAACATAAAGCAAATGGAATCATGAATGGATGATTCTTATTCGCAAAAAAATAATCGATTTATATTATTGTCGTTTACTTAAGCATACACATGCTTGAATTTCAGATGCCTTCTCTCCAAACGGTAGTGCAGAAGGAGAATTTGATTCGAAAACTAATCATAGATGCAAATGCAGACGAGGCTGCATTGACAACTTCATTTGATGCTATTGTTCCTGGCCGTAGGGTGATTAAAATATTAATAGGAAAGAATGCATCAAGTTCAAGCTACTCAGCAGTGGTTCTAGATGCACCAGAAGATTACAAAAATTTCCAATATAAATGTGCTGTATTTTTGGTACCGAAGGTAAATGCTTTTGGATATCCTTGATTAATTTTGCATGGTAACTGTGGGGTTTTGTGTTTATTGATGTTGTTCATATGCAGGGAAGGAGACATGAATGGCTTTTTTCTTCTACAGAAGGACAATGGCAAGTTGTAGAAAGTGCCAAAACCAATCGGCTCATCATGGTGAGGTGCATTCAATTCAAGTACATATGTCATATATCTGACAGTCTTTTTTCTGAGCAAAATCTCTTCGTATTTTTGCAGGTTTTTCTCGATACTGATTTCTTTTCTGGAAGTATGGAAATAATTCAGGTAATGACTAGAATTTGACTGTACCAGTTTTAGTTTTAGATTCTTTGAAATAAGTACTTTAAAAATTTAAAAGTTACCAACGTCACCGGAAATTTATGTATGAACATATAATATGAGATTACAATCAGCAGTATTTTTGTGCCTCATGAATAATTTCTATGACATTCTTATTGTCATTGGACAGACGTCCGACTGATACTAAAGCATGCATACTGTACTGTTGTCCATTGAACTTCTGGATTCTGTGTAAACTTCCGTTTTGAAATGTAATATGGTTTTATAAAAGATTATGTGCTTTGAAGTGATCTGCTATGGTTTATTGTTAAACAAATACCAGTTTTTTATTCCTAAATCTTTCCTTTGGGCATTTCCCTAGAATGATCTTTCACCATTGGTACAAGACCTACTACCGGTTGATTGCAAGGCTGGTGTAAGTGTACCGTGAGTATATATAACATTTACATCAATTACGTTTTTTTCCCTTTTCTCAGTTGGATATATTATTCCATTTTCTTGTTTTCGTTGGCTGTTATATTAGGTACTTGATGTGCAGTGATGGAGTTCTGAAGAGAGCCATTTTAGAGGAGGTAAAATATGTGTACTCTTATGAGTTTCAGAATATGCTTTGGTATAATATCCTCTGATTGCAGAGGTGTTGATGCAGGTAGAGTCTTCTTTGACAGGTCCAATCCTCGTTGAAAATATTTCTCTAGCTGATGAGGACACAGAAGGCCAATGTAAATATTACCGTCGACTTGCTTTCCGCCGGAACCCAAATATGATACAGTCAGAGGCTTTGCTTATAAAAGTCCCATCCAAAACCCACCAGACAATCAAAGCTGGTAGCAATAAAAAAAAGTCAATAAAAAATACAAGTAACGACACAGATGAACTCTCAGGTTAGATTTTATTGAAGCTCAGAGCCAGTAACCTTAATTTATGGTGTTTTGGTTATTGGTTTCTAGGAGTGATACCTTATTACTATTGAGGGGAAGAAAACATCTTTATTGTCTTGTGTAGCATAGCTTTCTGACTTTGGAGTGCTTGGTGATTGACTGTATGTTATATATATACAGGTGAAGATTTCCTAATAGACCATAGCTTTTTGGCAAGCCCCTACCATGCTGTAATGATAGCTGGACTATCATTGATTGCATCAAATCTGGAGAGCCAGATTTTAGAACATCAACCGGTATTTAAAGATGCATATCCAAGCTGTCCACTGTCTTAAATACAATTTTTTTGGTTCTCAACTTGTGAAAAATGTTTGATTTTTAAGGTTATTGTCTTATTTTTGTAATCAATAATGTTAATTGCTTTAGTTTCTGGAATTTATTGAAATGATAATAATATACTATTCCTGTTTCATTAAGCTATATATTCTTGATGTGCTTATGTGTGCATTGAGTCCTTGTGGTCATTCGAAGCAAAATTGGGCAGTTACAGTGTATAGATGATATTTAAACTATTACTCACTCTATCACTGTCTTAATAATTTGATTCTTATTCATTTAGATATTTGCCCTCATTTCAGTTTTCTATGCATATGATTATACATGCATTGAGATATATATCCTTGTATTTCTTGACTTGTGGATGTTTCTCTAGCTGGTTTGGTCTTTGGATGTTCTTGACTTTTATTCATTTCTGTCAGCAGTGTGCTTATTTTCTCGTCTTGACTAATATCAATATTCTATAGGTACGGGCGGTAATTATTGGACTTGGGGCAGGGCTTCTTCCCATGTTCTTACACAAACACATGCCTTTCCAGAAGATTGAGGTAAGTTGTCTTTGCATGGCTATGATTACTTGCCTTTATGAGATTCAAAAGCTCACTGTTTTTCAAGGTACAAGTAGGTCATGGAGCTAGATCCAGTGGTTGGTGGGCTGGCAAAACGTCATTTTGGCTTTATTGAAGATGAACGCATGAAAGTGAGTTCGCTAATCGTTTTCTTGTTTCTACTTTTGTCTAAAGGATAAATCATACATATTGTGGACTACCATTTTGTGTGCTTAAAATATTGTTTTAGAAGCGAATTCAGTAATTCTTGCTGAACTATGAATAGATATGACCTTGTTTGCTGTTAGAATTTGCTATATTTAAATCTGATACTTTGAAAATATAGCCTCAATATGCTCAATTAAAGGAAAGTTAGGCTTGCTGTAATGCAGCATGCAGTGACATTCTTGATTTGATACTCATTGGGGTTTTCTTAGTGTTATGATAGCTTAATTGAACTCAAGGCCACTATAGGCAGTTCCGTCTTGCTTTTATTTAGCTTGACATTAATGTTTGATGATCTTTTTCTACTGCAGCTTTATATAGGCGATGGGCTGACAATTGTAAATAGAAGCTCCCAAAAAAGTAATGGCATTTCCCAGCCCCTCACTAATGATCAAATAGAGGACATGGACACTCCAATTCATGTGATCATTATTGACGCGGATTCGGATGATCAAAGGTAACTGTCGAAACACATCAATTGCACAAGTATGCTGATTTTTGTGGACATATATTTCAACCTGATGGTTGAAATTATTTATTCTTAGCTCTGGTATGAGTTGTCCTCCTGCTGCATTTTTGGAGGAGTCCTTTCTATATGCTGCAAGGGACAGGCTTGATGAAGGTGGAATGCTGGTGGTTAACATTGTTGCTAGAGCAAAAGCTCCCCATATTACTGTGCCACAAAAACTATTGAAGGTTCTCTTTCTCTCTCTCTCTCTCTCTCTCCCCCCCTCTACATGACAAGGCCCCATCTCATATATTGCAATCTGTATCCCATGGATGTTAAAAATACATCTATCTCTCTAACTACATGTTAACGTGAACTACTGAGACCATCATGTCATTACTTTTGACTGATAATAGCTCCCACCTCTTACTGTAAACACTGAGTGAGCATGAACAAAATGAAAGTATACTAATATTTGATATAAATGCATCAGTAAGTCATGTCTGGCAGGGAATGCCATCCCACTATGCATGAATCATGATAATCTTTTTAGGACTTCACAAATATGCTTTAACCAGTTGGCTCATTTACATTCATCACATGTAGAAACTAGATGTAATGCTTATCTTTTTGCTACTGATGATGAAATCAGAGTGGTGTATCCTTTAATTGGGAATCCTCGTTGTTCCTCTACTTCTTGCTACTTTTGATTCATTTTTTTTAACAGGAATTTGGTTGTTTCTCATTGTCTATTTTTTTCATTCAATTTCTTTGGGATCTTCTGTCGTTTAATATGTTTTCCAAAGATAGTTCTTCTTATCCTTTTCCAATCCCTTCTGAAATAAACAAAAAACAAGTTTGTAATGTTTAAGAAGCAAACTAGCTGTTGAGCAGCACAATGTGCAAGCCCAGTAAAGGTGATTTCTGCCTTATGTTCTCTTTGAGTTGGACTAGGTTGCTAGAAAGCATCGTGTATTGAGATATTTTTGTATAAAAATTTGTTGGTATTATCATGAATGTAAAATTTGTTAAATCTTCTTGGATTTTGTTGAAGGTATTTGCCGAAGTTTACTCTCTGGAGGTTGAAGATGATGTGAATCGAGTTCTTTTTGCCTTACCTCACTCAAGTGGCATTGATGATAAAGATGATATCTTAAGACTGGCGTCAAAATTAAAGGACCTAGCCATGAGTTTTGCACCATGGGATAATGGTCCAAATATTCATGAGCTTGCAGAAAGATTGAAGCGATGTTCGATCCCCATGTTATAAACTATTCTTTATTTACAGGTTTGGCTTCTAGTCTTTCCGAAGAAAATCTAAGATGGCTTTGTAGATGGACTAAATAGTGAAATGGTTTGCAATGCAGAGGCAGTGACTCATTAGAGGGTCGCAAATTAGGGATATCAGGACCCTGGTGGAGAACCATAAAGGATTTATATGCACGTGTACATCAATTGCAGAACATTGCTTTTGATTTGCAATGCAGAGGTTCACAAATTAGGCATTTAGGAAGCCTGTGAAGAACCATACAGAATATATATGTGAAGGCCATAGCTTTTGAGGCAGTAGTAATTCAATAGGCATAGATGGAGCGTGGTGGAGAAGAACTACAATTGGCGAGAGGTAGCTTTTGATTTGTAAAAAGATAGGATTTTGGAAGAATGCTTGATCGTGTACCAGCTACGATTTTCCCTCAACTGATCTATCGTAGCTCCGGCTATGGCAATTTATAGTTGCCTATCTTTTTCTTTGTTGAGTAATTTTCAATTTGGAATCCACTTGGATTTTGGAATTCACAAAAATGGCATTTTCTACAACATTATGCAAATTTATAAAAATGTGTTATGTTTGTACATTTGTTATGTTATAGAGATGGGCGGTCAAGGTAAACTTTGTCGTTCCAATAAGACTGACGTGTTTCACAAATACATGTCCCATGAAATTGTAGGTTGCAAGTCAAACCTTAAACTTGTGAATCATCACTACCTATTATCTTGAAATGAGATTAAGAATTTATTAAAAAGAAGAGTAAACCATTAGAAAGAGAATGGAAAATAATTAGTGTGAAGGACAATGAAAAAAGAGGAGGAACTAAAGAATTGGTAATAAAATTCAAGATGTTAATATTTTCAAGATATAGATGATATGTATTTCATCCATAACTCTCACTCAACTTCAGACGAACCTTGTGAATGCATCCGGTGTTGCAGAACTAGGATAATGTATAACATGAGCCACATAACATCCAAGAATATGATTTGACATGTTAACTAAGTTTTTTACACCTCCACATCCGAGTTCAAATCCCACCATATGTATATGCATTACTGTACTAGAAGCCAATGTAGAATGGAGGGATAAATGCATGACCTTGTCGCATCGATGAAACACCTAAAAACAACAAACATAATTGTAGGCCTTAGTGGCAACATATAGCCTTCATCTTGCCATATAAACTCACACTATTAATCTTGTACACTGATTCCAAAGCAAACCCAAAAGACTATGTCAAACTAGAATTCTAATGCATAATTGGAAAAACATACATAACTGCATGGAAATGATTAAAATATCGCCTCATCAAAGTTCAATATCAATGCATTTTTTCACTAACCATGGTGTCTCTTCCGATTCAACAATTGAAAGGTTTATCTCAACAAAGAAAAGAATGAAATCCTACATCCTATTTACTCCAAATATTTCTATTGGAACATAAACATTCTGATATTATTTTTGGGCCACCCCTAAAGAACAAGGCCACAAGACGACATAGACATGGCTTCCCATGTCTCTCACTATCCAGAAGACTTGTGGCCATTTTTTAAAGCCACCACTAAGTTACATTATACATAACACATTTTCTCCAGCAATGTATCAAGCCTCCTTCTATAGGATCAGGCTCCAATCCTCCATGGTGATGTCCTCCGAAACTAAGACGTAATGCAAAACATTAGAAGGGTGTATAGAGAGAGAGAAGAGAGAGAAAGAGAGAGCTCAAATGGATGTAGTTCAGTTGGTAAGGTTGCCCAATGGAGACCAAGGGTGGTCATGGGTTCAACCCCCTACATTCCACAATGGCATCTTGTGAATTAAGAGATATGTATGGAGTATATAATAGAGAGGTGAGTAAAATTGGGTTTCCAACCCAAGACATATGTAACAACTTACCAATAGAGTAAGCTAATTACGATAAAAAAAAGATAGAGAGAGTCTTGAGAGAGCACCTGCCTGGGCAAAGCTCTCTTTGTGGAGGAGCAAAAGAGACATAATGCTATCAATGTAGACCCATGGCCATAGAGAGAGAGAGAGAGAGAGAGAGAGAGAGAGAGAGAGAGAGAGTGTACCAAGGTCCTCATGGGTAGTATGTGTAGAAAAGCTTCTTTAGAAACATCCCAAGAGAAGAAGAAGAAGAAGAAGCATATAGATATTGTGGCCACCCTAAAACTCTGTGCCAAGCAGAGAGATGTGGTCAGAGGTATCTCTGTACATGCTTATATCCTCAACAGAGGTTTGCTCCATGAAGATATTTACCTTGGTAGTGCCTTGATAAGCCTGTACATAAGATGTGGTATGCCTCATGATGCTCAAGATGTTTTCGATAGTCTTCCATGCCATGATCTTGCCACTTGGAATGCTCTCATTGGTGGATATGCCCGGCTTGGCCATGGCGAATCTGCATTGAATTGTTACGAACGTTTGCGACAAAATGAAGAGAAATTCTCTCCCAATGAAGTCACCCTTCTTTGCGTGTTGAATGCATGCGGTGGGATAGGAGCTTTGTATAAGGGTCAAGAAGTGCATGGTGAGATCTGTAGACGCGGATTTCTTCGTACAAATGCTTTGCTTGGTAGTGCATTGGTGGACATGTATGGTAAATGTGGCATGCTTTCACTAACCAATGAAGTGTTTGATCAGATTTCTGATCGAAATGTGGTCACTTGGAATGCATTGATTACAGGGTATGCCCAACATGGTCATGATGAGAAAGCAATCATGTGCTTTCAACAAATGAAACAAGAGGGATTCTTCCCTAGTGACGTAACATTTGTTTGTATATTGAAAGCATGTGGAAACATGGGATCAGATAATACAGGTAAAGAAATACATGCTGAGATTTCTAAACGAGGGTTGTTGAAGACAAATATTGTAGTAGGTACTTCAATGGTGGATATGTATGCCAAGTGTGGAATCTTGGTAAAAGCTCAAGAAATATTTGATGCACTTGTGGTAAGGGATGTGACCTCATGGAATGTATTGATTTCTGGATATGCCCAACATTGCTATCATGAAGAAGCATTGAGCCTCTTTGAAGAGATGAAAAAGCAAGGTTTCTCTCCAGATGCAGTGACAACCATTAGCATTTTGAAATCATGTGGCAAACTACAAGCATATCAGAAAGGAAAAGATATACATAGTGAGATTATGAAAGATGGATCAGTAGGCATGAATGTTTTGGTTGGTGTAGCTCTGGTGGACATGTATGTGAAAAGTGGTGAATTACATCTAGCAAAGGGTGTGTTTGACGAGATCAAAAACCATAATGCAGTCTCCTGGAACACAATGGTGGGAGGATATGTCAAACAAGGACATGGAGAGGAAGCATTGGTATGTTTTAAGCAAATGCTTCATGAGGCTCTCTCTCCTGATCAGGTCACATGTATATGCACTTTGAGAGCATGTGGAAGCATAGGAGCACTTGATAAGGGAAAAGAAATACACATTCTTATTCTTGTTGAAGGACTTCTTAAACGAGAGCCCCTTGTTGGTATTGCATTATTGGATATGTATGCAAAATGTGGGGAATATGCAAAAGCACACAAAGTGTTTGATCAACTTGATGTCCGAAATGTGGTCGCTTGGAATGCATTGATGGCAGGATATGCACAATTTGGCAAAGATTCCATTGTTCTTAAACTATTAAATAGAATGGTAGGTGAAGATATAGAACCAAACACAATTACTTTCATTATTGTGTTGAATGCATGTAGCAATTCTGGCCTTGTAGATAAGGGTGAAATGGTCTATGATGCAATGCATAGAGATTATGGTATTATACCCAGTAAGGAACAATATACATGTATGGTTGATCTTTTTGGTCGGGCAGGCCAGTTGGGAAAGGCAATTCAAGTAATCCAAATGATGCCATCTCTTGATTATCTCCCAATGTGGACTTCACTATTAGATGCATGTCGAAAATGGGGAGATATCCCACTAGGGCAATTTGCCTTTGAGTAACGGGGATGTATCTTTGCATGCATAACATGCATAGAATTGATACTACCATGCCCGAGAATGTAAATAACATTGACACTTTTGAGACTAAAACATGTGGCATTAAAATAAGTACCAATATGAAGCCCTTTCAAAGTCGCAAAGATAAGTGCAAATTTACCACTGCCTCGTCATCTGACATGATTCAAACTATTAGAACTTCAAACCTCATTCAACAAACAAAACCAAAACAATTGATGTCAACAAAAACCTAGAGATTTTCTCATGCAGTTGGTCCTTGTAAATGTAATACCAAAACAATGGGAAGATTTCTACACTTTTAGTCACGCAGATAAGTGGAATCCACTTGGATTTTGGAACACATATCAAGTTGGTGAATTGCAGTTCACATAACTGGCATTTCCTTAATGGATTTTATGTGTGTCTACAAATTGGGTGAGTGTAAGGAGATGTGAAGCAAGAAAACAATTGCATTAATGGAGATGGGCACTCGATAGTGAATATTTGAAGATATTTTTCAATGTCCATTGAAAAACAATATCTTCCCAATAAAAACTCCTTTCAGATAATAATATTGAATGAACACCTTTGCTATTGACCACTGATGTGATTTAATAGATTGTTGGATATACCTGACACTGGTACAATGATGCTAACAGATGATGCAAATGATTTGCCAAGTATATATGATCCAGTTTGACAAAATATGATCCCATGCAAAGGATAATTAAGGCTATTAGCCACTGTTGGTCTTGCAATGTCCATTGATAATTAAGGCTGTTAGCCACTTCTGGGCTTGGTGGAGGGGTTCAGCTGTTGTTTTATGGCAATTGATTCCCTCATTATAGGAGGATATATGCGCATGATAATGTATGAGATCTATCATGTTGAAATCAACATGACCTGACCTTAAAAAACAAGCAAAATATGTTTATGAATCCTTTGCACAAGAAATCTGATCAAACACTTCATTAGTTAGCCACATTGACCATACATGTCCACCAATGCACAACCAAGCAAAGCATTTGTACGAAGAAATCCATGTTACAGATCTCACCATGCACTTGGCCCTTATACAAAGCTCCTATCCCACCTTTTGCGTTCAACACGCAAAGAAGGGTGACTTGGTTAGGAGAGAGATTCTCTTCGCTTTGTCGCAAATGTTCGTAACAATTCAATGCAGATTCGCCATGGCCAAGCCGGGCATATCCACTGATTAGAGCATTCCAAGTGGCAAGATCATGGCATGGGAGACTATCGAAAACATTTTGAGCATCATGAGGCATACCATATCTTATGTGCAGGCTAATCAAGGCACTACATTTAGGGTTTGCCTTACGGCTTTGCAAGGAGTGCGGGTCGGTATACCGCTCGAATACGAAGCGTGTCCACTCTTGATAGCAATGGGACCCCCCGAACCCATTACTATCGCAGATGTAACTAGGACTTCCTGGGATGTCACCCATCCCAATATTGTTTTGGCTCAAGCATGCTTAACTTGCAATGCTTGAAGCATCCAAACAACACGTAGTTGTATGCTCGCCTGAGTTTTCTATGCCAACAACACGTAGATGCACTTCTAACGTGTTGCATTATGTCTTTGTTTCGGAGGACATCACCATGGAGGATTGGAGCCTGATACTATAGAAGGAGGTTTGATACATTGTTGGAGAAAATGTGTTATGTATAATGTAACCTAGTGGTCGCTTTAAAAAATGACTGCAAGTCTTGTGGATAGTGAGAGACATGGGAAGCTATGTCTATGTCACCTTGTGGCCTTGTTCTTTAGGGGTGGCCCAGAAATAATACTAGAACATTGATGTTCTAATAGGAATGACAAATATTTGTACTAAATAGGATGCAGGATTTAATTCTTGTTGGGTATGATGTTCGATGCATATGTGGAAGTATGTTGGGACTTGTCGTTTATGTGCTCAACAAACAACACAGAAAGTATGGCAGGAGAATAGATAGAAGCATAGACACAATTTTTAGCTTTAATGGAAGCTTTCGTTATTTCTCTGTTCTCTCTCACTTACAGACTCAAGATGCAAGAAGGAACATTATTACAACATTAGGTTAGGGCTTATATACTCATGCCCTAACTATTAGACGTGTTCACACTAGTAAGGATACAAAGTGGAAGTAGTCGGCCTTTTATGTGTGAACACTATTAGAAGCTTTTCTTTGTTGAGACAACCTTTCAATTGTTGAATCGGAAGAGATGCATTGATATTGAACTTTGATGTGAGTTTAATAATGTCAGTTTATATGGCAAGATGAAGGCTATATGTTGCCACTAGCCCCTACAATTATGTTTGATGTTTTCAGGTGTTTCATTAAGGTCACAAGGTCATGCATTTATCCTTTCCATTCTACATTGGCTTCTAGTAAAGTAATGCATATATACAATGGGATTTGAGCTCCGATGTGGTGATGTAAAAAACTTAGCTAACATGTCAAATCATATTCTTGGATGTTATGTGGCTCGTATATTACATCCTAGCTTTGCAACACTGGATGCATTCACAAGGTTCGTCTGAAGTTGAGCGAGAGTCATGGATGAAATACATATCATCTCTATCTTGAATACATTAATATCTTGAATTTTATTATCAATTCCTTAGTTCCTCCTCTTTTTATTGTCCTTCACACTAATTATTTTCCATTCTCTTCATAATGGTTTCCTCTTCTTTTTAATAAACTCTTAATCTCATTTCAAGCTAATATGTAGTCATGATTCACAAGTTTAAGGTTTGACTTGCAACCTACAATTTCATGGGATATGTATTTGTGAAACATGTCAATCTTATTGGAATGACAAAGTTTAACTTGACAACCAATCTCTATTAGCTATACAAAATGTACAAACATAAGACATTTTTATAATTTTGCATAATCTTGTAGAAAATACCAATTTATTGTTTTTTCATAGCTTGCTATTGTGAAATACACATAAAGGGGATCCGAACTAGATTGTGTTGCTTCTTACTTCCTGCTTAATTTATAGTTGATACAAAGATAACCATTTGGGTTGGTTTGGCTACCCAGTAATGCATGCATACATTCTTGCTAAAAAGGTCGCACAAAGGAACAAAGGTACACTACAATATGAAGCCTTGCGCTTGATAAAAAGGTGGCACAAAGGTACACCACACTATAATAAAAACAAATGTAGCATTTATTCAGAAACCAACAACATAAACCCATATAGTATCATAGAATGATTATATTTTCACACATATATAATGATATATTGGTGAACATCATCATGTTTATTGTCATTACTCCAATCCTTTGTACCCTCCCAACATATTCAAACCATTCTTTCCATGTAACCTCTCCTATATTCTTGCAACAATGGCCACAAACATCAATTAAATTACAACTTTAAGAGCAATTGGCTTTGATCTTTTTCACCTTAGAAAACCCTCTTTCACGTGCAAGCAATGATATGGACAAAAAAAAATGGTGCATTTTGTAGTCATGTCAAAATTACACACTTGTTGACAATTTGTATGCAAGTCTCTTTAGTAAAAATTATATGTCATAGATTTGTAATCAAATAGTTATTTGTGAGAATATTACATGTTTGGGGCACTTTACTCCCCTCTGATGCATACAAAAATAGTTGTGCAATAGACACTCTGAAGTGGCTTCATGTAGAGATCTACTAGCATGTACATATACACATATACACTCTAGGTATCAAACATCTCAATTCTAAGCGTACAGTTACAATGAAGTTACCCTAATAGTATCTACAACTTGAGTTTACGTTTATGAAATATGATCGATTGTAACTATAAAGAACTCGTGCAGCTAACAACAAAACTTCATGGCTTAATGACTTACATTGACTCATAAACAAGGGTGGCAACCATTTCAAAACTTACTAGAAGGAATGAACTCATGCTACTAACATCTTATGTGGCTTATTAACTTGGATTGATCCCAAAAACTATTGGCATCAAGGACTAGGATTGATCCCAGAAACTAATGGCATCAAGGACTATTTAACATATTAGAATGAGGATTCCTTTTGGAGGGTTCTACGATTTGATAACTCAGCTACTCGCGCAACTACATGCTCATAATCAGGGGGAATGCTCCAAGGTTTTTTCATATGAAAGTCGTCAAAAGTGCTTGAAGAGGATCGGGGAATATGATTCTTCTTGTCGTTTTCCGTGGTCGTCTTGGCTAAGAGAGGCATAGATGACACCCTAGGGAATGGTGGAGGTGAGCGGCTCGGGGCACATGGCAATGGTGGTGGTGGGCGGCGAGGTGGCATGGATGACAATGAGGGTGATGGACTACTACTATTCGTGTCATAATTTCCAATATTATATGCTCTCGCCATGGTCGAGTATTCATCTGAATATTGTTGTAAATGTTGTACACTACATGAAGCACGGGGAGTGGTCGAGTAGTCATCTGAATGACGATGTTGGCATTGATATGCAAGATATTTCGTTTCATTATCTCCTAAGAAGTACCCATCATCACTAGTATAATTCACTTCTCCCCATCTATCACCCTCATGATCATCATTAGCATGTTGATCACCAGATTGCCCATGTCCTCGGATATCTCTATATTGCTTTATATATTGATCATTATTGGTATTTAATGCTGCTTCATATTCATCAGCTTTCATTTTCCACTTTTGGGATCTAGGGTGTATTCCTCTCATCTTGGATCGGGAACCATAAGTACATGAATGTCGGCCATACGATGAATTCATATCATAAAGCCTTGCATTGGCACTATAATCAGATGCCGACATATTTAGCTCTTCATCTAGAACCAATGCCATATCGTTTGCTTCGAAAGGTTCTGCATCGATTAGTTCATGAGTGCTACCATATGCTTCCAACTCTAATTTCGGTGTTATGACAAGTTTTCCCTCATTCACTTCATTGGCTTTAGTACCACTTTTGCTCAAAAGGCTGAGCAATTCTTTTTGTATCCTATCTTTCATATCACTCTGTTTCAATACATATTCCTTCAATTCTTCCTTGAAATTCTCAGGTGGCCCTTTTGTTGATAAGAAGTCCAGTATCTATATAAGATGAAACAGTAGAAAAAAGAAGAAGATTTTAAGTCAGAACACAAGTTTCCAAGGTTTAGGATGTAATGGCATAAATAAAACAGTTAGGGTATTGCAAAAACGATGAATCCAAGATCTCAAAAGAAATAATGTGTTGATGTTCCTTCAAATATTGATGATGATTAATGACATACCGATCGGTTGACATGAGATGTATCCTTGAGCTCTTGTGCAAAGTTAACAAAATCAGCGCCATACTTTGTTGCGAAAATTTCTCGCAATTCTTGCAACTCGGGAAGATCTGCACAACATGATGCCACAAAGCACAAACCCGCTACAGGTTCTTCCAAATCCATCGGGCATTCTCTGCAATTAATTGCATCAAAAGACTGAGATTAAACATCCCAAAGCTAATATTATATGGAAAGACCAATTTTTAATATAAAAACTTGAATCCCACCAACAGATCAAGATGAAACTCAGGGACAACCATTCTGTATAAATGCATTAAATTTTGATTTTATAAAATTTAAAGACACAATAACCTTCTATTATTAAGGCTTAGAGCTTATATACCTTTGTCCAGCAATGTTGCTCAGATTTATTCTGACTTTATTACAGTATTCTTGGATTTTGATGTACACAGAGAGCAGGCACAGCTCCTTCCACAGATGTTCAAGCTGTATTAATAAACACCGAATAATAGTATGAGAAACAAGTAAGAAATTATATATACATACTCTCATACATGCATATACCCATATATAATATATATCTAAATATGATATATTTTAGATTTAAGCATAAATTGCATACCCAAATTTGTGCTTTTTGGTTTTTTCCTCTTTTCATAAGCTGTGCTGCATCACCACGAAGGTGCTGAAGCTGAACTTCTCGCTTGCAACGCAGAATTTGTATTCTTTCCAGAGTGGTCTCCAACAGCTTTTTGCTGAAAGATGAGAAGAGTAATTGACATTAATTAAAAAAAACGGAGCTGATAGGAAATGAATTGAAATTGAAGTTAACCCACTAAAAAACTGGTGGGCAAGAGGAAAGAAAATTGTCAAAGAAGATGTGAAAAAAATATTGATAAAAGGATGGGCTCAAATCGAAGCAAACCCATTACAAGCAATGGTGAGATGAACAAATCCATCAAGAGACAGGCGGGTAAAAGATTGGATACATGAAAAAATGATGTGAAAATTAAAGTTGACTCACTATAAGATATGGAGATTGAGGAGAATCCATCAAGGAATAGTTGAGAAAAATATTGAAACCATGAGAAAGAGAGTTGAAAATTATAGCTATGCAAATATGAAATTAATCCATCAACGAAAATGCAAGAAATTTTTTTTATTGAAAAAAGGCCAACCCATGAATTGAAATTGAAGCTAATCCATTACAAGATATAAAGAGATGACAGAGCCCCATCAAGCGATAGATGAGAAAAGTAATAAGCGTTATGACAAAAGGAAGGAACAAAATTTAAAAATAAAAAAAAAACAGTTGGAAAAAATAAGCTAATGCAGAGATGAAAAGAAAACCGATTTGAAGAAGAGAAGTAAAACGCGAGAATTTGAGCTTACCATTTTGATTTCTGGAAGGTTCGCACCACACCCAAAACAGAGAGCACGCAGAGGATCATCTGTGGGACTCAGAAACAGGAGCTGAAGCGTTCAGAATCCGATGCTTTCTTCGGCAAAACGAAAAAAAAGAAATCGAACAACCTTATATGCAGCTAACTGTTCTTTTCCTTGCAGTTGCAACACCTTTACATACAATGGCTTTCACAAAATTCTCTTTTATACCCTCTTCAAGACTGAGAGACAAAAGCTCACTTCTCTCTGCAAACCACTTTCACATACATACATACATACATACATGTATATATATAGACTCTAGAGAGAGAGAGAGAGATAGAGAGAATACCCCCTCTCTTTCTCTTTCTCTCTCTCTCTCTCTCTCTCTCTCTCTCACACACACACACACACACACACACACACACACACACATACATACACACACACACATACATACACACACACACATACATACACACACACACATACACACATACATACACATACACACATACACATACAAACACAAAGAAGAAGAAGAAGAATGAAGAAAAGAAGAAAGGTTCTGTTGCCGAGGTTTCACATTGTTTATTGCTTTTTCGCTCCCAGGCAACTACCAGTGACCTAAAAGAAAGCATCTTTCCAGATACGTCCCTCCCTCGGAGCGTGCCTTTCCTTCGATCACACTCCTCGCAGCTTCCTCCTTCCTCTAGCTAGTCCTCACATCCCTTTTCCGAGACCACACTCATCCTCAACATACGTGTCCATCCATCTCTCTCTCTCTCTCTCTCTCTCTCTCATATCAATTTTTTTATAGCTTTTTCTTCATGTGGGGGGGATCTCCCTTATATCTGCCGACTCCTTTTTTCCCTCTTGCCCTTTGCTTGCTCGTACGCTTCCTCACAACACCTGTGACCTCACCTTGTCGATACTTGTATGTTGACTTATAATGCAGAAAGGGCACGTGCACTCAGAATGTTTTAACACCTAGACCTCGGTGGCATCATCATGACTACATACATATATTACAAGCCAGATCCAAAATTTTCGACCGATGGTAGGCAATGAAAAGTCATTTTTGGGTGAAATTGCTTTCATTTTACGCATGATATGAATGCCAGTTGGTTTTGAAAGTTTCTACGAAATTTCATCCATGCTTCTTCAAACCACCTCTCATGCATGCGTCAGATATTTAAAGCATTGTGCCATCTGATGACGCAATGGCATCCTCTTTCCACCAATTTCCCAACGTCATGTTTTCTTGTTTCTTTTTTACCGTTCCATGGTGTACCCCTAGAAGAATATAACTTTCCAACAAATGCAATGACTGGTTTTTGCATCTGGCATCCACCAATCTAGCGCCACCGATCAATGAAGATGGTGATCAAGGAAAAGTGGCCTCTTTTAAGGCCTAGGTTTTGTATATTATTTTATTGGTCCATTAAAAAGCATGTTGTTTGTCCTTATATATTCGTAAGGCTAAAGATACAATGATGTCGCTTTCTTTATTCATGTTTTTCTAATTGGTTCCAATGAACATATGTATACCACAAACGTATACTTCCCTTGCAATGTGTTCATGCGTCATCTTTCCACTAATAATCATTAATGGTGCAAAGGAGATCCTTTGGATATCTAAATCTTGGAGTGAAAATGTCTTCCAAGAGAGGCAAATTATGTTTGAGCCTTCTTTCAAATGGTTTGGTTTCTGTT
>NW_028230794.1:0-31824 GCF_043228905.1 Azolla caroliniana
GAGATATGTTGCAAGCTCAATTTCATTCACAACTCCGTGGTATAAAAGAAGTCCAACCGCTTGGTAAAGGCTTCTATCAAATCACACTAGAAGACAAGGAGTCTGCAACGAACCTCATAGCACTTTCCCCCTGCCAGGTCCGAAATACATGGTTGTTCATGCGTAAATGGACACATGGTTTTAACCCAGAGAAAGCCGCACAACAAGATGACTCCATGAAAAAGGTAACAATGTTGTTTCCTGGACTATCCTTAGAATAAAACATGTTACTTCCTATCATTGGCAACTCCTTTGGGATGATGTTGGATGAGGAACTAACACTAGCAGACAAACTAAAGGAGCACCTAGGCCCTCCCTTTATCCGCCTCTTGGTGCAGGACATCAATAAACTTCCCTCCAAGATCCTCATTCCCGGGAAAAACGGAATGCGAATTGAACAACGCATAGAAGTGATTGGCGCACCAGGGCAATGTTTTGCATGCAAAAAACTTGGTCATTTAAAAAAGAATTGCCCCACAAGACGTATTAAAGATCCTACAAAGGAGACTCTGGAAGGTCAGGATACCATAAGACATCAAAAGCCTCCCCCACCACGACCCGACAAGGCTGTGATGGAATGGCGAGTGGTGGAAAAAACCCATGTCCTTCGAAAAACATCACCGACACAAAATCCTCCATCGCCTATGAGCCTCAATCGCTTTGATCTACTACAAGAGCTCCCCCCCACAGATGAGCATTCCCCTAGTTCTTTCGTAAGCCCCAAGGAACAACCTAAGGTGACACCAAGCACCCAAGAGAAAATTCTTGTTAAAGCTTACAAAACAGGGAAACGCAGACGAATAAGTCATGTAAAGACCCTAATAAGGAGCTTGAGTGGAACGACACCCAATGCAGAATCAACAACCCAAGGCAGAAGTGTGAATGTCACGCCTCAAATCATAGTCGTCCCGGACACAAATGAGTATGCTTCCTCTAGCCAAGACCTTGAACCACACCCTCAAAACGCCTTGAAATGGATAGGTATAGGGCTCAAGGCAGTGGAAAAAATAAGGGTACATGTATCAGCGGTGCACAATAACGAAGTTCCGACGACCTCAATCTCCTTTCCACTCTTGCTTCCGACTCAGGAAGATTGGTCGAAATCCAAGATTAAAGATATGTTATGTAGCCAAGCAGCGTGCTTTGTAGCACAAATAAGAGATGAAGAGCTCATGAATGAACTAAAGCAACATTGGCATAACACTGAATTCTGGTGCACCATGGATGAAGAGGACCCCCATCTTTGCCACATCCACCTGCGAACTATCATAAACACCCAACTAACTCCAAGCTTTGTCTATTTCTATGAGGAGCATGAAGGGGCGATTGAAGCCCACAAGATAGCCCACAAACTCCACTCATGGATGTGGACCACTATTCCATCCCTGGAAATGACTGGATGTCTAAATGGTGAGTGTTCCCCACTCACGACCTGTTGTACAAAGCACCAGGCACAACTGGCAACCTCCCACCCCATTCCATGAGTATGAAGATTATAACATGGAACGTGCAAGGACTCAGAAGTAGACTAGACCAGCAAAATAGATGGAAACTGAGAAGGGATCTTAAAGAACATTTACTAGGGAGTGGTGCTGACATCATCATGTTGCAGGAACACCACCTCGATAGCACACAGTTAAAGGAAGTCGGAGACCTTCTACCAGGATCATGGCGAACGATTTGGGAGCCGGCAATTGGGGAGGATGGAAATCATGGTGGTATTTGCACTTTGATTCGGGAACATCTAGCCCAAGGCTTAATACACCAAGAATCCCTTATACCTGGTAGGGCACATTTTTGCACGCTGACCATCCAAGGGCAACGATGGAACTTCATGAATGTTTATGCTCCAAATAACAGAACAGAAAGAGCAACATTCTGGGACCGCATCCGCCTACAAGTAGTGGGTGCGAAAGAGTGGTGCATTGGAGGGGATTTTAATATGATCGAATCCATTCATGATAGCTCCAACAACCCCATAGTTCTACAAGGAAGGGAACGCAAACAATAGGAGAAGCTATGTGTCCACCTTAACCTGTGAGACATCTGGCATTCTACCAACTTCCAACGGAAAAGGGACTCTCTCCTATTCTCCCGATCAGACGGGCGGAATAGTGGACCCACCCTATCTCGCATTGACCGCATTTATGTGGGGGAGGCTTTAGAAGCGAAGGGAGGGTGGTGTCACATAACTCCAGGCACGACTTTCTCTGACCATTACCCGGTAGCTGGTCAATTTCAATTGCACCGAAAATGGGGCCCATTCCAGACTCGCATCCCTCACACTATTTACACACTTATAGACGTGAAGGACCAACTATCCAACAAATGGTCATTACCCGTCAATGGCTCATCAACATCGGACAAACTTTTAGCTAAATTAACAAGAGCCTCTACTCTCCTACATGAGATTGTCAAGACCAGACGCAAGGATGCTCAGGAGAAGCGATAGAGGACAAAACGGGGACTAATAGCCTTACAACGACTCCAACAAAGATACCCATCCTGTAGTTGGATCGCAGGACAAGTCGCCACGGCCAAACAGGAACTTAGCATGGCAGAAAAGGCAATATATGACATGGAGTTTCATGGCAGCATGGCACGATGGATTTGAGTAGGGGACAAAACCACAGGAATTCTTCCGCTCCAAAGGCCCAAGGCACGCTAGAACTGTGATGCGCAGCCTCAACCGGGACGATGGAACAACCACTGAGGATGGCGACAAAATGAGGAATATTGCCACAAGGTATTATAGCCGCCTACTTACCGAAGACATGATAGCTACATGGGAAGACATAAGCGATGATATTATCCTCCAAAGAATACCCGAGAAAGTCACACCGGAAATGAATACCTGGCTTGTGCGTCCCCTATCAATCATTGAGATATGGGAGGCCCTCACTGATTTAGATGCCGAGAGCTGCCCTGGAATTGACGGTCTCACCCCGCATTTTTTCACATGCCTTTGGGGCACTATTAAAGAAGACCTCCTCCAGGCATATGAGGAGATCATCACCTCTGGAACCATGCCAGAGGAATTTGGACAGGCGATGATACATCTCATTCCTAAAAGTGGTGGGAATGCCAACGACATTCACAAGTGGCGGCCCATTACTCTTCTCAATATTGTCTATAAGTTGCTCGCAAAAATCGTGGCACGCCGTTTAACTCCACTTCTCCCTCAACTCATTCATCCGTCACAGACAGGTTTCGTTAGAAATCGGAGCATCCTAGACCACCTCTTCTCATTTTGGGAAGCAGTAGCCCTTGCCAAGCAGACCAACAAGAAGGTAGCGGTGGTGCTACTAGATTTTGAGAAAGCCTATGACGGGGTATGCTGGAACTTTCTAGAAAGTGTGATGAGGAAACTCGGCTTTCAAGAGACATGGATCAAAGGCATTGCAGGATTTTATAGGAATGGCAGCAGTTGCGTTTCGCTGGCAGGTGAAAGGGGCCCCTTTTTCCGAATATCCCGCTCTGTACGGCAGGGATGCCCACTAGCTCCATCCTTATTTCTATTATACGCCGAAGCACTCTCTTGCTTTCTCAACTCGCGGCATCTCAACCTACGTGGTCTTCCCATACCTCATTCTTACCAAAGCATCCTGGATATAGAATTTGCAGATGACACAGCAGTCTACCTGCAAGGGGACCTGGAAAACCTCCAAAAGCTCGAAAGTGGGCTAGTTTTATTTTGCAAGCGATCCAATGCCATGATCAATTGACACAAATCCTGTGCAATATGGCTCTCTCAGGAAACACATCCGGCGTGGCACCCACACCCCGCTTTCAAGTGGATCAAGCAAGGAGCGAGCACCAAATATTTGGGCTTCCAAATTGGCTTCAACATACCGTCGGAGACTATGATTGCACCCGTTATCCTTTCCATTCGACAAAAGCTGATACATTGGAGCTCTAAAAAAGTGTCACTAGCAGGTCGCATCATAGTGGCAAATCAGGTACTCCTCGCAACAGCATGGTACAGTCTATCATGTTGGACAATCTCCAAGGAAAGTATACATCAGATTCAACGACTGGTCCGCAACTACATTTGGTCTTGTAAGGAAGACCATGTAGCTCGCGCCAAGGTGGCGTGGCCTATACTCACAACGCCTAAGTCGAGAGGGGGATTGGGTCTTATTGATCCCCTTTCACAATCGAAAGCCTTACTTGCCAAATTTGTGGTGCGAGGACTCCAACCAGGAAATGATTGTTGGAAAATGCTACTAAGGTTACGTTTCGCTTACTTTAGGCCACGAAAAGGGGTCAATTGGGCCCCCCAAACGGGATGGATTCTAAACATGGATCTCAAACCTAGTTTCTCCCGCCATTTGGAGGACAGATTCAGTGCATCCATGTGGAAGGCATGGTGTGACATTCGTCGAGGGCTCCAGTGTGATCAACCGAGATCCGAACCTGCCTGGCTCAGTCAACGTATCCTATGGAACCCGTGCCTCAAGGATGAATATAATCAACTACTGGGATCACATAAGGGGTTGTCATGGGGATACATTGCAGAAGGTCTAGGCAAAAGTATAGAATGTTGGCGACGGTTTATGTCAATGCCACTACAAGATCAAGCGAACATACTCCATGGAATCAGGGGCGGATGGACTATGAGATCGGAAATCATTAACGTGCTTCTGATTAGGGAATCTGCTACTCAAAGGACGACAATGGAGAAATGGATAGGCCACGAGGAGGAGGGCTCTCTGATCTCGAGAGGTAGGGGATCACCAGACAAGCTCGAAGGCCATGAATTGCGAGACACTGTGACACCCACACAGAATAACGTCATTTGAGTACTAGCGTACACTGGTCATAAATGGATTGTAGATCCTGATCCGATCAAAGTACAACCCGATTGGCATATATGTACTCATGAAAACACATGGCTACATAAGGTCAGTTGGGACCCTTTGCAATGGACATGGCGTGATCCCTACGCGGGGCAAGGAAGCAAACCCATCCCTTTCTTCCAATTCACAACTAGATTGGGTCGCCACATTCTAGCTGCTCAAGCCGCCCGAGAGCCGGCTGCTGCGAAGGTCTGGCACACATTTCAAGTTCCCTCCGCAATAATCACCAAGTTTTGGCAGAAAATCTGGAAGCAACAACTCGCGAGGCGAATTACCACTTTCCAATGGTTGTTAATACATAAGTCCCTACCGGTGGGAGCATGGCAACGTGGGAACCTTAGCTCTCCTAATTGTGTAGAGTGCCCACATGCAGTAGAATCCATACGACACGCTCTGTGGGACTGCCCAACGTCCCATAGAATATGGCGGGGGGTTGGCCACTTGTTGCAATTATGCCAGGTGCAAGGTTCAATCAAGTGGGGAAATATATGTTGGCTATCATGGCAGGCTGCAATTGGCCGATACGAGCATCAGGAGGAGGGGATGACTTTGGTGATAAAAGTGCAAGAGGTTCTTTTCTCCTCCAGCGGCAATGTCCACTATATCCCTCTTAATGACAAATCTCAAGAGGTGTTGGAATTGGTCAGCCCAATAACCCTTTGGATTCTATGGAAACAACGATGTAGGCGAGTCTTCTCCAACCAAACCACCCATCCAACAAGGTTACTGCAAGAGATATGGAGTGAAATTGTAGCCACTCTGAAGAGCCAATATGATGGCCTTAAAGGTGGCTCCGAGGGAGTTGAAAGACAACGCATAGCCTTCATCCAACAATGGTCGTCCTCTCCCTTTCTTGAGTCATTGGGCTTCCACATTAGATGGAACTATCGCGTCCCTTTAGGGATTTGTACATAATCGTCTCATTTGTAAAATTTTATAACTAATGGAAAGAGTTTTTTTTTTGGAAAAAAAACAAAAAAAACAAAAAAAAAATGTTAATTTGAAGATAAAAATTACTTTAGCATAAAGAGTATGAAAAATCGAAAAGTAAGAATCAATGTTGGAATTTTATGTAAAGACCATGTCATAGGATGCATGATACACCCTAGGGGCAAAAACATCACTAAATTCAAAGGAAAAAACTATACCCACTCAAAATACAAGATTAGATGTGATAGGTAGCAACAATCCAAAATGTTTTTTCCAAGAGGTAGGGAAAGTGCACAAGAGGAAGACACATTCATTGTTAACTCGTCATCTTTAGTCATGTTTTGAGCCTATAATTGAGACCATAATGCATCAAACTCATTCAAATGAGAGGCAACGCTATTGATGTCTCTCATGTGAAGATCATAGAGCTTCCTCATTAGATAGACTTTATTTGATGTGGTCTCCTTCTTGTAGTTGCTACATAATTTTGTCCATAGTTTTTCAAACGAGTCACTAGCAATGGGCCCAGTTTCGGCTCGAACCGAACCGAACCGTTAAGTCATGGTTTAAAGATTTATAAGTTCCAAAATAATTAAATGGTTTGGTTTGGTTTTAATTATTAATAAACGGTTCGTTTTTAGTTTGGTTTGGTTTTGAAACTGGGGTTTATCGGTTTATAGGTTTAAGTGGTTTGGTTTAAAGGTTTATAGGTTTTTGGGCTAACTTTTTTTATCCCTTAAATGTTTATTTAATTTTAATGACTTAATTGTTTTTTTAATTAATTAATTTAACATAAATGCTTATTTAATTTAGTGTATTTTTATTTATTTAATTTTTTAATTAATTTGGCTTAAATTGGGTTAGGTTTAAACTTTTTATTAAATTGCTCAATTTGGTTTCAACTTTTCCCTAAACGGTTTTGGTTTAAATAGTTTGGTTTTCCTTTTCTTAAATGGTTTGGTTTAATGGCTTGAAAGTTCATAAAGAGTTTGGTTTGGTTTTTGTTTTATATAAATGGTTTGGTTCAGTTCGGTTTGGTTTCAAGGCAAAGAAACCGAACCGGGCCCGTTGCTACGAGTCACAATCTAAGACCGTGAAGTATATACATTGTCTATTAGGTGCAAGTTGCAACATTATGGCTGACAATAACAAAGGATTATCTTCTTCCCAACATCATTGGTGATGCCTTCAGGACTCTTGTTTTCACCGTTCAATGGCCTTATTTGCCGTCATTGAATGAGTACATCTCTCATCTAATTCTTCCACATGAAAATTTTAGATCCGCTAAACTTGTGGATCTCAAGATGGTGTTTCCTAGGCAACACATGAGGTAAGTGAAACCTAAAACATTTCAAAAACCATTAGATAGTAATGAGACGTAGTTAATTGCAAACCTAAGCACCTAACCATAGTTGGGGCACTACTCCTTGGTCACTCTCAAGCACGACTATCACCGGTAAAAACAAAGATAAGTTGTCCATGCTACATCAAATACATGTCTCTATGACACATGCCAGAATTTATGTTGTAGGTTTCACAATGTTTAGACGTGATCCATGATATCCTTGTACATTTTTAACCACCAATACTTCTAGGTAGACAAATGTTGCCCATATTCTTATATATCTCACCCATAAGCTATCATGTTATTTTGCCCATATTCTTATATGCCTCACCCATAAGCTATCATGTTATTTAGCAATCAATATTGTCTGCCATTCATTTTTGTGCACCATCATTAAGTGGTGTTCCAACGCTTTGAGAGGTGCTTCCATAAGTACCCTTCACACAAAAGGAACCTTAATTGTGGTATAAGTCATAAGTTAAAATATTAATTCAATATCATAAAAACGTCCCATAAATCATTAATTCATCGAACCCACAATTTCAAGCTCATCAAATCAAAAACTATTAAACCAATATAATTTGAAACCAAAGCGTTGAAGATTTGTTATTTGAGACAAAAAGAGCCAAGTAGTTAGATTAACTAAGAACCCCACCCCCAATAAACATTCTCCGACATTTCCAATAGTGAGACCATTATGATGAAGGATTACCAAGAGGTTTTTATCATAGATTTAGCAATCATGTTAAAGGTTACAAACAATGGTGTACTACAAACAATAAAGAGGTTAATGCAATCAAAAAGCATGCTAAAATGTGGGATTACCTATTGCTAATTTATTTAACCCATGAACATGTAGATGTCTCAAAGGCTTTCTTCAATCCAAACATGCTCCCCAAATAGTGTAAAGACTCAGCAATATCTCGAACAACTTGGTCATTATCTGATCCGAGGATGAAGATATCAATGCTCATCAAAGAATGGAAAACTATTTTTGTGGTTAGGCTCCTTGAGAGGGAGATGACTGAAATAATATCAAATTCTCAAAACTTCAAATAATTTTATGAAGCATGCCATCCCTACTTCAAGATTCTAAGCATATCACCAACAAGGTGAAGTGAACCTGTTACCAATACCTGCAGGGAAAGCAAGAGTTGGTTAATCAATTTACTGGTAATGGATTGTATTGGCCCCCACTATGAACACAAGTTTTATACAAAGTACAAATGAGAATAATTAAGCTTTACTAGAACATAGGATATAGATTTGAATCTAAACCATCATGAGATTTTAAGTCAACTAACACTGATCATGTTGTAACTTTTTTCTTGTCAGAGTAATTTGACTTTTTACACTTCCCATTGTGTCTTTATATTTATAACATGTAAAGGACCAGAAGATTTTACAAATGACTTGATGGATCAAATTTCAATATTTAAAAAACCTTGCTCCATTGTATTTAATTCTCATTAATATGCTCAAAGTTTCAGACAACATCAGGAAAAGATATACGGCAAATAATGCATATGAGTACTATACAGCAATTAATGCATATGCAATTAAAAGGATACGTGGCATGATACATCACCCTCTAAAATATGATCAAAACTGTGGGCATGAGTTTATTCATAAAATCATTCTCATCTTCTTTCCCAGATTTAACATCAAGACACAAAAGCTTGGTAAGATTGCTTCCTCCCATTTGAATTCAAAGAATGAATTCCACAAAGAGCTCTATCATCTTTCTATGTATGAAATCTAACTGAGATTCATGTAGAATATCTGGAAGGGAAGGCCTTGAATGTATACTGAGCATCTTCACCAGTAGGTAAGCACAGAAGTATCTAAATTCCTGAGACATTTATTATTAAGGATAAGCCCATAAGGAGAGAATCTATCTTGGCTTTGTGAATTTCTGGTAGTCCTTTGCATTCTATCACCTACTCAGCTCAGAACCACCAGGGACTGAATTATTTTTCACACTCATCATCAACATAAAACAGTTCATGCCCAATCAAAAGATGTGGGATTAAGCCATCTCAGAGCTCATCCAGAGCTACAAGGAGCTGAAGAAGCTCCAAGCACAGAAAAACACAATTAGGCTCAACAACATACACTAAACATAGACATTAAAGAATTAACCTTGGTTCTCTACCTACCTTGGACAACTTGTTTACTAGAATGACTATATATCATCTCTCACCGTTAAGATTAGCCTTGGTTCTCCCCTGTCATGTAGAGTTATCGCATCAAGGTTCACAGCAATGTTCACAAAGAACAAGGATTAACCTGATGTGGACAATTTTGTTACTTTAAAGTTGAGTAGAATGCCTATATATAGACATCAACACAAACAAGGATTACCCTGTTGTGGGTGATTTCATCATATGAAAGATTAGACATCCCATAGACAGCATCTCAACATTAATCCTAGTCTCTACCATCATGGGCATAATTACATCAGAGCTGACTAGACTGTCCACAAGCATCTCACCATTTGAGTACCGTAACAGTACGAAGATTCATCACGAAAAATCGAGGATTAACTTGGGCTCTCTCCTATCAGGTATAGTTATCACATTGAAGTTTAACCTAATGCCCATGAAGTCTACATCCAATGGCTCAAGAATTGGATGTAAGAGCTACAGTTCTCACAAGAATGGGATTTAGTTTCTGCTTCCTAAGCAACAATGGTTGAACTCCATCAACGGTTGACCATTCTCTGGGAACAAACAATGACAACAGCATTCTCCTACTCAACTTCTAACTTCGCCAACAATTCAAACCTCTCCCTCAACTCCACTCGCTTCCCCTCCCTCTACACACCAGCTTCCACCACTTCCCAAGTGGCTTCAAGCCACCATTCGCGATTCTCATCTCTCCGATGCTAAACTTCATGAGTATACATTTGGTTCTCCAACCAACATGAAAAGAACACATAGGCCACAATGGCCTCTTCACTCATGCAACTTCGAATTATTGTGCACTGTTGTGCAATCACAAGAACCCACAACAGAAAAAGAGGCCCTTGTTCTTCCAAAGTGGAAAGTAGCAATGGAAGTTGAACTTGATTCCATTGAGCAGAATCATATAGGGGAGCTGGTCCCATGGCCTCAACATCGATAAGTCATTGGACTGAAATGGATTTTCAAGACCACATACCATGCTGATGGTACTTTGGATAAGCACAAGGCATGTTTAGTTGCAAAAGGCTCCTCACAAGTCGAAGGAGTGGACTGCGAGGAAACTTTTGCTCCAACAGCAAGGTATACCTCTATTCGATGTGCACTTGTACTTGCTGCCGACAACAAATGGCCCATCTTTCAAATGGATGTCAAGTCAGCCTTCCTTAATGGTGACTAGAAAGAGGAGGTTTATGTTGAACAGCCTCCAGGTTTCGAGATTTCAAAGCAGAAAAACATGGTCTACACAGGTTACACAAAGCCTTGTATGGCTTAAAGCAAGCTCCCAAAGCTTGGCATGAAAATTTTGATACCTTCTTTCTCTCTCTGGGTTTCAAAATTGTTATGCTGACAGAAATCTCTAGGTTTTTTCCCAAGATATTTTGCTATGCTTGATCATATTATATGTTGATGACCTTCTAATGACAGGGTCCCTTGCTCCTAAAATCGAGGAGGTCCACGCTAACCTCAAAACAACCTTCGAAATGACTGATCTAGGACTTCTCCATTATTTCATAGGTATGGAGGTCTATCAATGACATTCCTCAGCCAACATAGGTATCTCAGGCAGCTCCTTGAGACCTATAGCATGTCAAATTGCAGGCCACTCTCCTATCCAATGGATCCAAACTCAAAGCTATCTCGTGAAGACAATTCTCCCATATTTGAAGATATCACGAAATATAAAAGGTTAATTGGGTCTCTTCTTCACTTAACTTACACCAAGCCTAATTTGTCCTATAGTGTGAGTATTCTCAGCTAATGCTCAAGTGCTCCAAGACAAAGATATTGGCAAGCAGCTATTCGAGTTCTTAGGTATTTGGCCAACACCCTCGACTATGGTCTCTCTTTTAGAGGCGGCATTGAGCTTGTTGGCTACTCGGACGCTAATTGGGCAGGTGATATTGATTCTAGAAAGTCTACATCTAGCTATTGTTTTATGTTAGGTTCATGCTTGATTTCTTGGAAATCAAAGAAGCAAAACTCAGTTTCTACTTCATCAACGGAAGCTGAATATCCAGCCTACTTGGATACTTGTTGTGAGTTGCTATGGTTAATGCAATTATTTTGTCACATTGGTGTTTTGCAAGACTCTCCTATTGCAGTTTTCACTAACAGCCAAAATGCCCATGCCATGGCACATAGATCAGCATTTCATGGTAGAACAAAACATATTGAAGTGCACTACCATTTTGTTCGTGAAGTAGTGAAATCACAAGTCATCAACTTGGCATCTTTTCCTACTCAAGAAAATGTGGCTGATTTATTTACCAAGTCACTTCCCAGGCAAGCCATTGATCAACTCCTTGGTCAACTCAATGTTGGACCGCCGTTCTGGAACTAAGAGGAGGTGTTGGTGGCAGCTCCAGACCTGCACTCTCTTTCATCTTTATTATCTCTGTTCTACATTCTCTCTCTTCCTAAATTCTTCTCTCTAGAATATGCAACTCGTTAAATGCCTTCTCTCTCTAGAATCTGCAACGCTTTAAATGCCTTTTCTCTCTTCCACTTTTTCCAAGATATTCCCTCTTATTTCTAGTTTATTGTACCTGTTTGGTAGTACAAGGGTCACTTAACTACCAAACAACCATTTCACCCACTTTTCCCAATTTTGTATAAATAGGCTATACCAGCCTCTTTTATAAAGACTTTTACTTTTGCTGCTACTTACAAACAAGCTCTACTCTGTGGCTGTCTCTACTCTTTGCAACCATTTTTTCTACTGCTGTCTAGCAGCCTTCTCACAGTTTGGCTGTGTCTATTTTGTTCCGCTGCTGCTATTAACAGCTTTTCTCACAGACCGACTAGCATTAGTATATGGATCCTCTGTATCAGATGATTCCATCGTTCGCCAGCTATAGTTTCCTCACCATTTGAACGTTTACCTTTGCTAAGATATTAAAATCTTCCCTTGTTTCTGATATGTCTCTACTCGTAGACAGAAATTCAGCCATCCAATATCTGTTGTATATTCCATCAGTCAACTCAAGAAACCCATGACAGTCTCCTATGATAATGTTTACAGACATAAAGAATGATTACTGCCCATGGTCCATTATCCTCCTTGCATAGATTTCTGCGTCAGTTTGAGGAACATGGTACACAGGGCCATTTGTACCCACAGAAACTCCTAATGGAACTTTTTGAAGATGAGCTACTAGAGCAAACGTTTTTATATGATCCACTATCTTCATCTGTGTGTAGCCTTGAGCTAATATTATGATTTTCACTTCTCTAGGGAACCATCAGCCTTGTACTTCTGTCTTCCAAACCCATCGTGCTCTAATCTCCTCCCAACATAGAGACCAATTCGCCAAGTTCCTAGTTTTGTTTTCTCTATGATCTGGATTTCAGCATCCATCGCCAATTTCCATACATATTCTGCCAACACTTCAGCCATTGATGATATACTCCTCTACTTTGAGGATTTCAGCTATTAATCTCATAATGAAGGGTGTCCACTTCAGACACCTGTTCATCTATGCTCCTAGATCGTCTAGACTGATCCATTGGTTGGTATCCTAAAATTTCTAATGTATACCATTGATGGCATTTCAAAATCATATCTTCCACCCAAATTTCATGAAAAATAAGTCAAATTCTAGGTAAAACAATTTCTCAGATAATAAATTGAACACTAAGCCAACTACATTAGAGGAAATTAGAGAAAACCTGTAGCTGAAGTCCCGGATGTTCTCGAGCATATTGACGGAGAAGGTCGAGGACAATTGGCAATGAAGGCAACACACTACTTGAGAGTCCACCAAAGAGATCATTTGTTTTCTTCAATGCCTCATGCCCAGAAAGGATGTCTTTAGGACGTAATGTCTGCTGAGGTATAGCAGAATTTCCTGTTGATGTAGCAAAGGTGACACTTCTTAAACAAATGTATGCATATACAATACATCTGTATTTCGTACTCCAAATCTACCTTCTCTTTGTGTTTGGATAAGATTTTCCCACACTTTTTGTATTGCAAGCTGCCATGACAAGTCCTCTTTATCGTTGCTTTTGGGAGAGTTCAGGTCAATAGTCACATTACTATACGATGAAAGGCCAGGTGCAAATAGTGCATGATGAAATGGCATTCCTAATGATAAAAGATTTAGTGTCAACATTGACCAAACCAGCTGTAAATTGAGATTCCATTGAAACATGGAAATTGACTTACCAGCATTAGTACAAACCTTAAGAAGAGGAGAAAGCAACAACTTAGGATCCCGTTGTGGCATACAATTCATTAGGAGAACCTGAATAAAAGAAATAGCAAAATTAATCCATCCAGTAGAGATTTGAAACCAAAAAGTAAAATTAAAGCAACATCTAAATTTACAGGCAATCAACACACTTGGCCAAAGGAGAAATGGACCAGGTTAAAATCAAGATTGGTATGCAGATCTCTTGAATTTGTCTTGGAATTGTGCATATTCCTGAGAAATAATTTATCATTGATTTTCATCTATTTGGTTCCCTAGGAGGTTTTAACTCATGGATGAGACAAACATTTTTCAGATATGATACTGTTTGGATCTCTTACACCATTCCGTCCTTTAAAATATGTTATTTTTTCTTTCTTCCTTCCTTATAATTTCACCGCATGGGAGACCTATATCACACCAAGAGAGCCTCTTCCCATCAAACTAGAGTGTTCCTACTGAACAGATTATAGCCTTCAGTAAGTTGTGAGGAGATCAGCCATAAGTTATACCAATTGTTGTAGAATATTTAGCATACAATATGCATAGAATACTTATGCTAAGTATTCTAAAAGTATTCTACCCCTTTTTAGGTGCTTAGAATACGTATCTACAGGTAAAATACATTAAATAAGTAAAATATGTAGAATACGTGCAGAATAATTTAAATACATAGAATACGTGAAAAACAAGCTAAATATTTCGTAAATTTTAAAGCTACTCGAGCGACCACCAGGGTCTTGGACTGGGGAGGACGTTCGCGGAATTATCGACGCTAGATGACGATCAATGTAAGATTAGATGAAATTGGTTTACTTGAGAAGAAGAAAGATTGTACACTTGAGAAGTAGAAAAATATAAAGAAGATAAAGACAAATATAATTTATATTGATGATAATGGTGGGGGCTCAATAACATATGGCCCGAACCATCTTCTTGCGAACTTCCTTGTTGTACTATGTTGATTGTCAAGGGTGTTGTCGTAAACCAAAACCCAATCCCCTTCTTCAATCTTCTTGGGACGAAGTCGATGCGTGTTGTCGAACCGAACTTTGTTCTTTACTCGGGCTGCCTTCATCATCTTTCGCGCTTTTTCTAAATCTTCAGGTCTTCTTTCAAGTTGCCTTATCCGCGCCGCTAATAACTCTTCTCGGCTCATCTCGTTCTCCCACGGTATCGCTACCCATGAGGCGATCGTCCTTTCGATGGGCATAATCGGCTTTTGTCCATACATAAGCTCTGTCGGCATATACCCTGTCACCGAGCTATGTGTCGTTCTATCGGCCCACAAGGCATAGGGTAATAGTCGTGGCCAATTCCCGACTCGACCGTTGCATGCCCGTACGATGGCTTTAACGATAGGTCCATGCCCTCGCTCGATCTTCCCATTTGCTTCCGGATTGTAGGCAGTCGTGAGGGAGAGAGCTTCACGCCTAGTCTTTCAAAGAGCTCCGTCGCTTCGTGCGCGTCCAACTCCCCTCGGTCAGCCACTATCTTCCCTACACATCCATATCGGCAAACATCTTCAAGTAAAAATTTACAAACGGCTGAAGTCGTCTTATTTGTCAAGGCTCGTCCTTCCACTTGATTTGTCAAGTCTTCCCTTGCGAGCGTTAAGTACTTCATTTGTCCCACTCCCATTGGCATCGAGACCAGATCCACCATCCATTTGAAGTGAATGGTGAGTGGGTATGTCGGCTTTAACTCATCACGATGACGTATATTTGAATATATTTGGCAAGTTTCACATGTGGAAACGAAATGGAGTACATCTTTGTACATGCTTGGCCACCAGTACTTCTCCTTCAATTTTTCGAACGTCGCCCATGTTCCTCTATGACCTGCCCAAGCACTCTCGTGGAATTCGGTCATCAGCGTCTCTTGCTCTTCTTTCTTTACCACCACTCGACGTGGTATTCCTGTCCTTGTTTTTGGATGTCGCCAAAGGAATCCTCCCTTCAAGAAGTATCGATAAGCTTTCTTCCGGATTCGTAGGGCCTCCTCCTTTGTCAACGAAGCATCGGTCGTCAATGTTCTTAGGAATCTACCGATGAGTAACCACTCTCCTTCGTACTCGTTCTCGTTGAAGGCGTGGAGGGTTTGCGTGTCCTGGTCTTCCGCCGACAATTGAGCCATCTTGAAGAAGTCGAGGGCGACATCTTCATCTTCCGAAACCATGTTACTTCCATTTGAAAATCTTGCCCTCGACAGCATGTCAGCCATGGCGTTCTTCTTCCCTGCGATGTGACAGATCTCTGGGTTTAAAGACTTGATGTAGGCGATCCACCTTAGCATAGCAAGATCTGGGGTCGCACATCCCGAGACCATTCCGAGAATTGGGAGACAATCTGTCTCTATTATCACTTCTAACTCGATCAGGTAATCTTTGTCCGTCTTCACTGCCGACACAATACCCCAAAGTTCCCGCTTGACTTGGGCATATCTTTGTTGCCGTTCGCTGAGAACCTTTGCTCCAAACCGGACGGCATATCGCGCATTATCTTCACCTTCTTCATTGATGACCCACCCGATTCCGGTTGGGCTCGTATCTACGGTCACGTAAATTGGTTTCCCTTCGGCATAGTCGGCCTTCCTTAGTGTCGGAGCTTCAAGAAGCAGTTTCTTTAATCTTCGCATCGCCTCTGTGTGCTTGTCTCGCCATTCGAACTTTATTCTTTTCTTTAGTAGTCCATATAACGGTTCGGCGACATAAGCGTAGTGAGGAATCCATATATGATAAAACGCGAACGCTCCAAGGAACCTTCGAACCTCCGTTTGGTTTTCGCATTCTTCTTTCATGTCTTGGATTGCGTTCACTTTGGATGGCGAGGGCTTCCGGCCGTATGCTCCACACAAGTGACCTACCACCAAGATCTCCGGTTGCCCGAATGCGGATTTTTCTCCCGAAAATGTCAAATTCGCATCTTCGAGCCTTTGAAGCACCTTCTCACAATCTTTCATATGATCCGCAACGAACTTTCTACAACCTTCCTTATCTTTTGATTCATCTTTCTCCTCATCCGAACATCCTTTTATCGGAATATCATCCAAGAATGGCATCGTGATGTCCGGAATGCAATCCTTCAAGACTTTATTCATGGCATTCACCATATGAGCCACCGAGTTCGTTGCGCCTTGGGGTAAGGTACACATCCGCACAAGCCCGATCGGAGTCCTCATGGTTGTAATGTCCCGACTGTCGATCACCAACTGGAATTGGTCATATCCGGAGTAGAGATCGCCAATGGAGTAGATGGACCGGCCCGCAAACGCTTCGGCAAATTCGTCCACGCTCGGACCGATTCCGGCATTTCGAATTGTCACCTTGTTGACGGGTTGAAGATCTTGGATGAATCGCAATGATCCATTCTTCTTCAGCACCGTGAACCACCTATTGGAATAAGGAGCATTCGACGGTTCTAGAATTCCCATACTCACCTTCTCCTTTAAGAGCTCGATCAGCTTCGGAAGGTGTGCTCTCGGAACCGGTATCGGTTTCAAATTCCAAGGCACATGAGGCACCATGAAGATCACCATTGGCTCTATAACCTTTGGGTCGGCGCATCCGATTTCTCGTGGGAAGAATGCGAAAGCCTTCCCATGTCTCTCAAGCATATCGCGAAACATTCGCTCCTCTTCAGGGAGAAGGAAATCCTCCTTTCCAACTCGTAGCTTCCCCTTCGTCTCTTTGGTGAAGTCATGACCTATCTTCTTCGGATCTCTTAAGCTTGGATCGTTAGCGACTTCATTCATCTTTTGCCAGCTATCTTCCGGTAGCGGAACCGCAACTAGCTTGATCTTCTTATCCACTGTTTTATATTTCGTGTTGATGTCAGCTTCATTCATTGAGATGCCACGACGGTATTCATCGATGATAGCGTACATGTTGACGGAGTTAACCGAAATCACACGTTGGTTGTGAAGATAGCTCAAGTCCACGACGTCCTCGATTTCGCCGATGGTGTCGTTAAATGAGGCTTCTTCCATAATATGAGTCACGAACTCTCCTTCTTCTATTATGTTCTCTTCTTTCAGCATCTTCTCGAATTCTTGTATCCGGCGCTTGTGCTTCTTGTCGGGTAGTACTAGTTTACATGCGCCACTAGGTGTGACACATGTTGCTTCTCCTTGCAATCCACGCGCTCTTCTTTCTTGTGGGGTCTTGTGATTGCTCGGACTATTTGTGCCCCATGCTTCAATAGTCCGCTCTAAAAATCCGAGGATTCGCCTCCGAGACTATCTCGATTCCTTTCATGATTGGCTCGCACTGTTAGGAATTGGACCGATCTTTGGTTGTCAAGACTCTTTATTCGTGCGAATGCTGCTCCATTATCGAACACTTTGGTCTCCATCCGAGATGATGTGATATAAGGTTGCCGTAGGATGACAGGATGCGACGCCGATTCTTGTACGAAGAAGTGTTGATCCATCTCCACATCCCCGATCGTGACTTTGACATTGGGACAAGCTCCGTACAAGTCCTCCGTAGACTTTGTTGCCGCGCGAATCTTCCATCCGTGGTTTGTATTGATTGGCCATCTTCCCTTTTTGTAGAAGTCGGTTGACATGAGGTTGATCTCCGAGCCGTGGTCGATCAAGGCTACGACAGTCTCTTTCTTCTCCCCGATCTTCATCGGCGTCTCCGTTGTCGCTCGTGCCCAATGAGGTCGAGTGTAGTGGCTGTCCACCATATCTTCATCGATTTCGTCTCTTGCCATCGTTATGGCATTCGTTTTTTCTTTCTGCGGCTTCTCTTCTTCCTCGTCCGATTGTTGTCTCTTTCTCTTTACAAGGTCCACGATCGTGTCATGGAACTCCTTCTTCGTAATGCCAAGCAATTCCCTCAAGGACAAAGTTACGTGGCTATCAAGAACTCGTTCTTCGAGAATCTTCTTTAGGTCCGTCGTCTGCTCTATGTCCGACCTTAGCTTATAGGTAGGTATGGTCCTTGTCCTTCGAGCGGGGTCTTCGACACCAACCTTCACGGGCCGAACCGTTTCTTCAACTCGTATGCTCGGCTCCCCTTTTCGGCTTGATTCTCATTCCTCCGTTTGTAAAGGTCGACTCGTCTCCGCATCGTCCTTCTTTTTCGCGTTCCTTGTTTCATGTCTTTTTGATGGCCCTTGCTCTTCTATTCTCTTTCTCTTTTCTTCGACGAACACCTCGTGGTTGTCGCACATCACCTCTATAAGTATGGTGTTGTCGTCCACCGGATCTGACCACCCGGTTATGCTTTGCACGCTTCGGTCCGCAAGCTCTACCTCGTTCGATGTGATTTTTCCCTTCTTCTCATATTCGAGAACGGAAGTCCAAAACTTTGCTCCCGCTCTAGCAGCTTCAGTCTTGTCTTTCCCGACTCTTATTCCGGCCGACGTAGCATAGTGCATCGCATCCACATGAGTCGCATTGGCATCCTCCATAGATCTCTTCATTCCTCCTCTTCCGAAATTCACCCGTAGGGGTCTTCTAGTCTCGCTTGAGCAGATCATGTTGTCCTCTATGTATACGATATTTTGTCGAATCGCCTCTCGAAGGCTCGCACAATCCCTTCTCATGTGGTCCATGCTATCGCACCACACGCATCTAAAGGGTTCTTTTCCTTTAGGGCCCCGACGATTCATGTTGGCTAGCATGACCTTCTCGAACTTCTTCGTTAGCTCTTCAATGATGTCGTCATCAATCTTCTTTTCTTCCATGTTACTTTGTCTCGGCGGCTCAGCTACTTTCGGCGGTCTTGCTTTCTCCGTGGTAGTCGGTCCCATCAAGTCGGTGTCATCAACCCATTGGCGACGCTTGTCAAGCCTATTGCATGCCCGCTTCACCGCGATCCAGTCCGCTACGAGCCCATTTGCTTGGGTATCATCTTCGAGAAGAGTCCCCAACTCCCGTCTATCCTTTATGTCCACGGCCTTCAAGAAGTACAAAGTCTTGTCCTCTTCAAGCAACACTTGGTCCGTATTGGGGAGACGACTAAACATCTGGTCGAATTCGTCGTACACCCTCGAGACGCTCATCTTCTTATTCTTCTTCTCTATCCACTTCATCAGGGCATGTTGAGTCATCCTCGTTGAGTCTTCAGTCACGAACTCCGCTAGTATCGTTTTCTCGAACTCGGACCATGTTGTCTTTCCTTCTTGAAGCTCGATGACGCGTCTTTGGATGTTGTTGGCGACAACTCTCTTGAAGCTTGCGATTTGACGTGCCTCGGACACGTCCCTTTGATTCATCTCCCTCTTATATGCATCAAGGAACTTCGTAACGTTCCTTCCATCGAATTGGCCCTCGAGCTCTACGACACGATCAACAGCCTTCTCCACGCTCGCGTCGTTGTCCCGAGATCTCATCATTTGCTCGACGATTAGCATCATCCTTTCGAGCTCCCCCGCTTGGTTGCTTGAGGACGCCATCTCCAAGTATTAATCTCGACTTTATCCTTCCTACCGCCTCGTTCACGTCGGGTTCACCACTTTATTATGTCGTGAAGATCCGTCACTACGCGCGGATCGTGAGGCGGAACCGCCGGGGTTTTGGACCGGAAGGATTTAGAGTCGATACAAGCTTTGGCGAGAAAGTACTTAAGATAGATTGGGAAAGAGAAAAGTTGAGATTACACGATTGATTTGAAAACGAATTTCTTCCTCTTAATTTTCATAAAAAAAAAACCGTGTTTTTCTCCTCCCCCTTCCCTCTTTTATAGATGCTCTCATGCGTATGATGCATGTGAGGGTACAAGACATGCATAAATTGCATGTTTGCCATTTGGCGCTTAAGTATTACATGTGGTGCATGCTAACCATGTCACTCATTTTAGCACTCATGGATGAGAATTTACATGTAAAAGTACAATGATAGAAATATAATTTCAACTAAATACCATGGCTTAATGGTAAGCCATTTGACTCCTAACTTGGAGGTGCAAGGTTCGAATCCATACTTGCCCTCCTTGTATATGTAAATATGTATATACTTTTATATATTTATTTTATCTAGTCGTCGGTTTGCCGGATGCCGACGCCGACGCCGAATACCGATGCCGCATGCCGCCGCCGGATTGCGGTCGGATGCCGTCAGATCACCGGCTCCATCGCCGGTCCGGTTTTGGTTGGCCAAAACCCTTTTCGAGTAGCTAGCCACCTCCACTCTAAGTTCAAGTTACCTTGAACTCTCTATGCTCCACACATAGACACAAAGATAATATCTTTTGCTCCACCTCATATATGATGAGAGCCGTATTTGTCGTGCCTATGTGGGATATCTCACAATTTTCTCTTTTCTTTTCACAAACTTTATACCCTCATATCTTGACATTTAGTTGTTCATTTCTCGTGTAATAAAGTGCATTTGAAACCTCCATCATTTTGTAATTAGATATTAAAAATGTTATCTTCACAATTATTGTATTACGTGATTCATACTCGATTTTGTACGTTTTATGGGATTTTCACACTATTGCCGAAAATCTTCACGACAGCGCGTGCGTGGAGAACAAGGCGGGACCACTGGGGTCTTGGACCGAGGAATAGGTGAGGAAAGAGAGAGAGAGAGAGAGAGAGACAACACAGGAGACACGAGCTGAGAACACTAGAGTACGTATGTAAATATAGGCATGTATTTGTAAGTATGCAGACGAATCGAACGGTTACAGCCGACCAGGTCGGCGAGGTGGATGCCGACACCTGATCACCCGCGCACACAGGAGAGCAAGATGGAGATTCTGCTGGAAGCACACAGGCATTCCACGGAGCAGAATCAGCCTCCTGAGAGCCTACGCAAGAGAGAGCTATGGAGAACGACAGAGAAGAAGAGCTCGGTCCCAGTCCGACAGCACTTTGTTCCCTCTGGCGCGCGATTCCCTTCTCTCCCCGTCTCCCTCTCTTTTATAGCTCAAGGAGGGAGGCCGCCTTGCCCGTTTACATCACATTAATTCTCTGTCCTTTCGGACAGAGATACTCCTCGATTCTCCCTATAGAATATTGCTACCTAGGATCTGACCTTTGTGCCTACCTATCTACTGTACCACAAGGGGCGTGCCCACGTGTAAGGGCCGGTTTACACACGCTATACATGGTTTGCGCCTGGGGACGGTTTTCTTCACGACACCGAGTTGTGGTGATCCACTACTGTTGGTCCATCGCTAATGTCCGTAAAATTCGTGGCGACGCTTACCCCAGGTCTGCCCGTCACCCACTCTTCTACGGCCTGGCGGAATCGTGGGACTAGTTGCAACAACTTCTCCATGGTTAATTTTATCTCGCAACCTGTCAGTGCTTGCCATATGGGGTCCGGGGATGGTCCCTCGTCCTCCAATAGCTCCACCGTGTTTGCAGATTCCTTCCGCATGCGCTCCCTCCGTATTTGTTGCGTTTGCTTTTTCAACCCATGCCTAGACTGTTCGCCGTATCTCATATTGCGCAGCCCAATCAATAGTTTTTGTTTGCTGACGTGTCGTGACTTGTTGTACTTCCACCGTAATCGTATTGACGGCGGGCCCCTTGCCCTTGCATATTGGGCATTGTGTGGCATATTGTCCGGGTTGTTGAGAAACAACACAATGGATGCTAGATTCACCCTTCTCGGCCCCTACTGGCGTGTGCCGATCCCCAGGTGTGACTTGCTCCTCCCAGTCTTGATTCGTTCGTCGGAGCATACGCGGTGGTTGTTGTTGGTCCCGGCGGGGTTCCTGGTGCCGGTCATCGTCCGAACTTTTGTCATACCCGCCGTTGGTCCCGATATTGCCGATGCTTTCCGCGAGGTCCATTGAAGCCGCCATGTTTGTTTGTTGGAGGGTAATTCTCATAGCGTCAACCCCCTTTAGTATTTTTGGGGTGGCCCCGATAGTCTTCATCCTCTGGCTTGTCTTCCTCAGAATCGTTGTGATTCCAGCAATTCCGATAGTGCTTGTCATCACGTGGATTGCGATCCATATACCATGGTCGGTCTTCTTGCCGCCTTTACTCATTACGGCGTGGGGGACGTTGTGTGTCCATGCTACGTACTATGGGCGTGGCTCTGTTCAACATATTGTACTCGCACTGCTCAACTGTGTGAGCTTTCGAGTGACAGATTGGACAGTAGATTCGCATTTTGCATTCCACTGCGGAATGCCCCGCATTCAAGCAAATCATGCAGAGGATCGCTTGACGAAGAATGTCGTTCCTCGTCCTGAGGTAACGCTTGTCGTAATGAGGACATGGAAAACCTTTCCTCTTCTTCGTCCAGCTCGAGCTGTAGCACTCTTTCTATGACCATATTGGTCGTTTCCACTTTCACGCTATTGTTGTTGAGCGTTGTCCGTATGGGTCGGCGTAATGCTACCAGAAATATCTCCCTAGCCTTGTCCTCTGTCGGGCCCCGTTTTAATTTCCATCGTAGAATGGAAAACAATTTTTGTGGTTAGGGTGCTCCTTGAGAGGAAGATGACTGAAATAATATCAAATTCTCAAAACTTCAAATAATTTTATGAAGAATGCCATCCCTACTTCAAGATTCTAAGCATATCACCAACAAGCTGAAGTGAACCTGTTACCAATACCTACAGGGAAAGCAAGAATTGGTTAAACAATTTACTGGTAACGGATTGTATTGGCCCGCAGTATGAACACAAGTTTTATACAAAGAACAAATGAGAATAATTAAGCTTCACTAGAAGATAGGATATGGATTTGACCTAAACCATCATGAGAATTTAAGACCACTAACATTGATCATATTGTAACTTTTTTCTTGTCAGAGTAATGTGACTTTTTACACTTTCCATTGTGGCAAATCTATTTGAAGAGCACACCCTCCAACCTCAAATGGTAGGCCAAGTGCATAGACTACTGCAGATGTGGCAGAACTTCATCTACTCCAGGCCAATTGAGAAGCTAAGTTCCAGAAATAAAAGGAATCCTAATTCCGAGATATGGAAGAAACATCTGAGATGAGGGAAAACATTGAACAGGCCAATCACAAGATGGCGGTAGATGTGACTGGTGATTTGGTCCCTCAATAGACTATTATTCCCAATCTACCCAAGAACGCATAGAGCCCACCCAAAGACACAGTTCACCGAATTTGCTGCCCTAGCAATTTCTGGTTGTCCATGGACGTGCCATGGTGCTGGCCATTCAACAATTGTATAACGGCTGGAAGGCCATGAGTATAGGAAACGAGGTAAACTTTATTATTACATCAAAACCTATTTCTGACGTGATAGGTATTAGGGGATTGTTAGTCATGCAGACCAACGAATAAACATTAAACCTAAATGACAGGATTGATGGGAATATGGAGTGGAATCGGAATGATTCATAATACCAACTCAAGAATCCAAATAGACAACACCACAAGACAAAAGAGAGAGTACACCAAGATTTTTAATGTGGAAAACCCAAAATAGGGAAAAACCACGGGAACCGTATGTTCCAAACAATTTCACTATATCTTTGAGTTACAATGAGATACGACCTCACTAGAGGAGCGTACAAACCTCAAGGCAACAACCTTGGCTACACAATAACGAATACAACTGAGTACAGACTCCCTAGGTTTTGACTAGAGAGGATGTACTCACCTCAAGGCAACAACCTTGGCCACAATCCTCACCCAACTGGGTGGATAGAAAAACAAAAGAAAACAGAAACAAAGGAAAACATGAAACGAAGAAACCTGATGCAAAGTAGACAAGATAGTTGTTCGATCGTAGTTCTCTGATAGCACGAACAGCCCCTCGTAAGTCTCTGTCTCCACTTTGGCACTTTGATAGAGCACTCTTCCTCTTGCTCTCACTCTTTCGCTCTCTGTTTTTCTCTCACTCTTCTTTTCTATTTTTCTCTTTGTGTATTTTGTTTTGCTGTATGTGTATGCAGAAAAATCAGATCGTGCTCTATCTGTGTTCTCTCCAAAATCAGATCGCATACACCTGTTTTCAGCATCCCCCTTTTTCTTTTTCTTCTTTTTGTGTAACGTCTACATACTTGTGTTCACACTCACACATACAAAAGACACACGCCCAAAAAAAACATACAAAAAGAAAAAATGGAGACATACATACATATATTTATTTATTTATTTATTTATTTAAATACAACTAATTAGTATTAAGTCTATTCGGCGTTCAGCCGACTTAATGTTGTGGGCTCCATTTGAGTGGACAAGCCCCAACAAGGATAGCAACCCACGATCTAAACATATTTTTTAAGTCAACCGGATGGTGCAATCATAATAGGAGTCAATCAACTACGAGTTGAAATACTATGCATTGGTGTAAATTGTAATATACCCTATTTTGTTCACTCTCCTTTTTAGCCTAAAAAGGGTTTTTGGTTTTGTTTTCTTATTTTCTTAATATATATACCCCTCGAAGGGTTTTTGGTTTGTTTAGTTTGGTTTTCTTATTTTCTTAATATACCCGTCGATAGTGGCATATGAATAATAACTAAAAAATAGTGTAATAATTACACAAATAGCCTTTACCTTTTAGCCCTTACCTTTTTATTTATTGCCTTTTACTTGTGGGTGGCACTCGACAAGTACATAATTGCACATTATCAGGGTCAACGACGGCTTGATCTAGTGGTTCATAGAAAGGCATAAACTAATAACAGAAGACAAAATCAACGTTTTTGTTTGTCCACGACGCCCACAGCTTAAGTGGGGTAATTAGGATGAACCAACTAATTAATTGGGTCGTCTTCCACCACAGAATGCCTGCGTCGTCATAACTAAATCCTTGAAAACATACCTGATATGGCTGCAATGACATTGTGGTTGTATGCAGAACTTCCTTCAGAACCCCAATCATCATTGTCGTCGTCGTCGTCGTCATCATCATCATAATTTCCTGGTGATGCTGTGAATCTGTAAAGATCCTTTGTATGTAACAAAGCCATCCATCCGCCTCCACTTTCGTCGATCTGCCATAATTAAATCCTTCTAAAAGAAAAAACGGCAGAGATCCTGCAGTATGGATAAGGAGGCTGTGCGCGAGCTTCATCCACCGCAACGCCTCTACAGTAAGGATTGGCCTTATTTTTATCTCAATAAAGCGGTTGCCAAATCGTTTGAAGCTCACCTTGATGATGATCATCGCCTCTCCCTTAATCTGGCGAGCAGGGGCGTTGAGAACCTCATCTTCGTTAACAGGTTCTCGTCCAAGCGTTTCGAGAATACTCACAAGCCTACTTACGAAGAAGAAGTGCACTTTCTGTCGAATGATGCTAACGTGGGAGAAGGAGTTCGGTGGGGGAAAGAAGACGTGATGGTTGAACTCGCATCTCTCACGCGAGAGGAGAGAGTGATGTGCTTCCGGGATGCCGCCAGTTTCAGCGGGGGAGCAGTTTACCTGCTGGATCTACTTCTCAGAAGAGAGGAAGTCTCAGAATGGTTGGAGGCTCTCTCTCTCGCAGCAGATCGTGATGCGTGCCCTAAGAGCCTCCTTATCAGTAACTGTGGCATCGATATTCATGGTCTTTTGAATGCACTCAAGAAATGCACGAACCTGAAGCATCTTTCCCTGCAAGGCTTCCCTATTTATGATGACTGCATCGACATGTTAGGTGCTCTTAGCTCACTCACTAGCCTCTCCCTTCTGAATGTGAAAGTCTCCGGAGCATTTCTTCCCTTATTTGCAGGCCTCCGTCCATGGCATTCACCCCTCGCTGCCTCTCTTCAGGTATTGGATCTCTACACCGACTCCAGCGGGGTTCTGATATGTGCTGATTTGCTGCAACACTGGCCGCAGCTCAAGGAGCTTACTCTAATCGACACCTCCATGAACGAAAACGATCTAATGGAATGCATAAAACACCTGGTCCAGCCTGAGAAGCAAAAAGCCAGCACTGGATTATACAGCCTAACTTTAGGACGGTTACCTGGCGGTGATTTTTCTCCAAGCCGTACTACTACTGCTGCTGTGGTGGATGCTCTTTACGCTTCTCGCCTTCCATTCTTTAAGCTGGAAGATTGGGACCGCAGAGATATACCCCTGGATCCCGCCATCAAAGCCCAGCTCTTGAGGAACCAGCTCCTATTCAGGTTTGGAGATGAGCTTGAGAGAGTACCTGCGACATCCATTCGACTGTTCATATGTGGAGATCCATATGCAGGCAATTACTACCTCATCTCTCTCTGATTGCAGATTAAATCTCAGATATTGTGGACCCAAACATAGAACACATTACTGATAATATGTAAAAAAATTAATGAGAACAAGCTGGTATTCATAATTAATTTTACTTTATAATCAATCTGGTAGCACCGTTTATTATCTGTGTGCAGGAAAGACTACCCTTGTGTCCACTATGCATTCCATTTACTCACGCAAGAGGGATAAATTGAGAACATTGATTACCCCTCGACATGAGCCTAATCGCACCCAAGGAATCGAAGTCAGAGCCATCACCAAAGATGGGATTCGATTGTCTCTGTGGGACATGGCAGGTCAACAAGAATTCCATGCATTCCATGATTGTATGTTCCCAGACATAGGAGCAAACTCTTTATATCAAGCTCCATGTATCTTCATGTTCCTCTGGAATCCTAAACACAGCCACTTATCAAGCTCCAACAAGGTCGAAGGAGCTCACACTGCAAAAACAGCCCAAGAATTTGAAGAAAGCTTCAGGTATTGGCTCAAGTTTCTTGCCTCCAAACGCCGTCAATCAAACTCTACACTGAAAGTGGTCGTGGTATTCACGTGCGCAGACCAGATGGATCTCATCTCAGATGCTCTCTCAACTTCGATTACTTCACTCCGATCACAATTCAAAGAGGTCATTGAAATTGTGGACCCTACCTTTGAGGTGGATGCAAGGAAGAAGGATGGACGTGTCAAGGCTGTAGTAGACTGCATTTTTGAGATTTCCAAAGAGATGCTCAAAGGTGTTTATGTGTTCGACATTTGCATGCAGGTATCTAAAAATCTATCAAAGCATTTGAAGATATCAAGACAGCGGATCATTACATGGTCACAATTTCGTGATATTTGCAAGGATCAACTTTCCATTCCAGATAATGAAGCTATAATGAAAGCAATCGCCTTGACGTTAAACGATTATGGCATCATCATATTCATAAATGGTATTGCACACATTGTTCTTGATCCCGATTGGTTTTGCAATCAGATCATGGGAAGCCTTATTAATTTTCCAGGCTGCAAAGAATCTAGAACAATACCGATTCATGGATATGTTACTCGACATTTTCTGGAGAAGAAGTTAAAATCCATTACCAAATGTGGAGTGGAGTCTTTATTGGTAGATTTAATGGAAGCAATGCACTTGTGTTGCCAAGTCCCAAGCAACTTGGCTGCCACCAAAAACAATAATGATGAACTCTTCATTCCAGCTACATTGGGGAATCACAAAGAAGAATATGCGACCATGTATGAAGGGCCCCAATGGAGAGCATCAACCACGTGTACTACTTGGCCAGATGATAATACTAATTATGCATACATGGGTAGGAGGTTAGAGTGCGCGAACAAAAATCTCACATTTCTTACACCAGGTTTGTTTCCAAGGATTCAAGTCTTGTTTAACAATGCATTCAAATATCACAATAATGCTGATGTAAAACTTGGCAAAGATTTCATATCAATATGTTTGCCAAACAAGGAGATCATTATTGTGTTTTGTCAAGCGAAATCTGAACATGTGATAGATGTGTTGGTTCGGGCTCCAAAAAATAATCAACAAGACATGTCAAGGACCTTAGCTTACGTGGAGAAACAAATCATCAACAATCTTATTACAATATGTGCCCAACCCATCGGCATCCAAGGTGTCAAGCTGATCCAAAGTATTATTCGTCCAGACTCCTTACAAGATCCATCAAGGGCAGAATATAGAGAGGATCAATGCTTGGAAATGATTTATCTAAAGCAAGAACTAAGAAAGCAACTTGAGCAAGGCGAGCCACTCTGTCATGTTTGGAAGGAGACTAGGTATATGAATGTTTCTATAACAGATTCTTTAATTGATCTTGTCGGTTTCGAGAATTACTTGGAGGTCCTGAAGTCCTATGAATCATGGTTGAAGGAGGTGGACTATGCATTCTTGGATTCTGATGAAGTCAACAGAAATAAGCAGCATCAAATTCTTCAAAATATGACAGTGCCTAGCTTGGAAAATAGCTTAGATTTAGATTTAGAGAAGGTGCAAGAGGGTCAAATATCAGAAGAGAGAGCGGAGGTGGAGTCTAGTAAGGAGATGGCTATGGCAATCTTACGCTTAGATCAGTTACATGATAAGATGGATGCGTTACACGAGAAGATGGATGAGATGACTAAGAATGTGGATAGAATATATAAAGAGCTCAAATCTATGAGGGAAGATGTTGTGTGCAAGGTTGAGAAGGCATTAGGCAAGCTGTTGAAGTTAGCTATGGAGAATGAGGTTCAGAATCAACTCCCTCGAGTGGTAGTCCTTACCAACGATGGCGTGAACAAGATAAGGAAGCTTGTGACCTCCTTGTCAGGAAACAACGTGTTATCAGTGCGCATTGAGCTTTACTGCGAGGACCAAACATCACTGCACCCAGTGGAGAATCAAGAAGGCATCACTCTCACTTGTCTTTCTGAGGCTCTATCAAAGAGCCTAGGCAAAGCACTTCCATATGTTAATGGTCTCCTTTGTGTTTTGATTACAGCTGCAAAATTTGGCATAAACTATGTAATTCCCCCTCTAGCCTCGACAATACCTGATTTGATTCCCTACCTCAAAGTGGCCAAAGGGTACCCTATGATATCAGAGACTCTTAGATCCAAATTCCATTTGTCTGGCACATCAAGCATCTCTCATGTATCCCCAACTACATTAGATTCTTTCAAAGAGTGGCAAAGCTGCTTGGCCTCCATATTGACGGACAATGGAGGTGTGACAGATGAAAACATAGCCAATAAGTTCCGTCTCAGGCGTGGCATGTACAGAAAAGCAGATGGGAGCGATCATGTAGCATGGTTGTGCGACAAACACTACAAACATTATAGGCCTTACCCACTGGGTTAAATTATATCCTACAACAACAACTACTACTACTATCTTAGGTTAGGAATGAATTAGAACAGATTTGTATCCTGAATCATTCCTTTGCAGAGCCTAGTCTCAAAATGTTGTAAAATTCTGTATGCATTCCATTCATTGACCTAACATTCTCATGCATCTGTGAGTTTTTTTTATTTTCCGCATGAAGGATGAAAACCTAGCTAGTTGATCATGTTGCCAAAGTCTGAGACTATTGCTTAGGTAAAGTCTTTAATGTCATCATACATCTTCACTAACCACTCAAATGAAGCAGTTGCTCAGCAGACTTTTCAGGTGGGAGCCAAGAAAGAAGGATGAACGTTTCATTTTAGATGTCCTAGAATGCATTTTTTGACAGCGCCAAACAGATGCTTGAAGGCATTTGAAGACATCAAAGCTGCAATTACATTACATGATCACAGTTTGGTGCGAATTGAGAGGATCAAATTCCCATTCCAGATGATGAATCTCTAATAAAAGCAATCACCCTGACTTTGAAACAACTATTGGACCATCATATCCATGAACAACATTGCACAATACATTGCTCTTGATCCCAATTGATTATCCAATCAGGTTGTGGGATGCCTCATTCATTTTCCAGGTTGCAAAGCATCTAGGACCATCTACTAGTACATGTTTCTTAGAGAGGAAGCTGGAATCCATTACCCAATATATATATGAGGTGGGATCTCTATTGGTAGATCTAATGAAAGCAATGCACTTATGTTGCAAAGTCCCTGATAACTAAATATTTAACGCATCAAAAAGCAAGGTCAGGGATCAACTCTTCATTCCAACCACGCTGAGGATTAATCCAAAAGGAGTGTGTTACTGAGTGCATGGACCACATGTACTCCATATGGTAACAGTAAATATGCAGCTAGAGTGTGAATTAAACAAAGACTTCAACTTTTCTTATCGCGAGATTGTTTCCGAGGATTAATGAAGTATTATTCAACAATGCATTCCTGTCTACTGAGAATATTGTTGACAAACAGCTGTAGATTGAAGTTAAAACCTAGATTTTTCTCTTTTTTTAGCCTAAGCTTGACCTCTCTCTCTCTGTATTTCTCATACTCGCGAGCAATTAGCAGTAAGTGTGTCACTCTCTCCATTGTATTATGCGTTGCCTATGACTCCATAATTGATGTATGATTAATCTCATCACTTTTAATCTATTTATTTGTGTAAATACCTAATGTTTAAGCGTACTAAGACATTAGTGAGGTTAGTGCTAATGAGAGGGGTGAATGAGAGCAAAAGGTTTGATCCCCTTGCCCTAAGATAGATATCTTTTTAACATCCATGAGAATCTGATTACAATCTACGAGACACTACCTAGGCAAAAACAAAGGTTTGAGCCCCTCATCCTAAGATAAATAGATATATTATTAACGTCCACAGGAGTTTGATTATAATCTACGAGATGTTATCTAGGCCATGGCAAGGATTGAACGTGAGTCTAATCAAATTTATGATAGATATCTTTTTAACATCCATGAGAGTCTAATTACAATCTACGAGACACTAACTAGGCAAACGACAAAGGTTTGAATCCTAGACCTTACGATAAATAGATATATTTTTAACATGCACAGGAGCACAAAGGTTTCATCCCCTCACCCTAAGATAGATAGATATCTTTTTGACATCCACATGAGTCTGATTACAATCTACGAGACACTACCAAGGCAAAGACAAAGGTTTGAACCCCTCACCCTAAGATAGATAGATATCTTTTCAAGATCCACAAGAGTTTAATTATAATCTACAAGATGTTGTCTAGGCCATTGCAAGGATTGAACTTGGGTTCTCTCAAATTTATGACTTTGATGCTATGTTATAAACCAACAATCAAACAAAAACTTTGTTCAATATACAAGCAAGAAATTCAATAAGAAGAAATGACTCTAACCAAGCAAAGATATAGCCAAGCTCATATTCTAATGTAATTCTAGATTCAATAGATAGACAAAGCCTCATAGCCCCTAGCTTGAAAACCAACAATCAAACAGAAACTTTGCTCGATATACAAGCAAGAAATTCAATAAGAAGAAATGACTCCAACCAAGCAAAGATATAGCTAAGCTCATATTCTAATCTAATTCTAGATTCAATAGATAGACAAAGCCTCATAGCCCCTAGCTTGAAAACAAAACAAATTAGATATGTGTTGGCATTTGTGTGAAGAATCCTTAAGCTAAAGAGGGGCAAACACTAAGGGGATCATCATACATCACATAGTTCCTTCTTATATCTTTGCAT